>NC_039368.1:130849385-130870996 GCF_003573695.1 Papaver somniferum | reverse complement strand
AAAAAAAAAAAAAAAAAAAGGGTTATTGTTATGTGTAGTCAACTCCTGGTTCCCTTGTATTTGCCAGTTTGTTGATCTAGATTTAAGTTATTGACCACTGGTTTCCTTGTATATGCCAGTGTGTTAATATTAGTCAGACCGGTATCTCAGTCATTTAGGTTAGGTTCATCTTGGCAGAGGCCTTCAGACAGATATGGGAAACACCGTTCACTTTTCAACCATCTACATTTTTCTTTTTCCATCTTCTTAATCTTTTCATGTGATTAGTCTGACTCCGAGTATGATGTCCATCGTGAAACTATCTTAGTAGAGCTCTGTCACTTATATGAATTTTAGTATGCTTGAGTGCAAACTCGTGTACAACAATTGGAATTTCGCATCAGGGTTCTTCCTCTTAAAGTCAATAATTGTATGCCAACCAAGGAGGTTCTTTAGTGCTTTCCAAGGTTCTGCGTAGATAGCTAGGGTATGGAGTATTGGTTTTTGTGGGTACACCTCTGATAAACCCACCCGAGATTAACTCGGTCACTTTCAAGAATAAATTTTGCTCGAGGACTAGCAAATAATAAGTTTGGGGGTATTTGATAGACACATTTTTGTGTCTAATTTGATCTCAATACTATATATTGTTGGCACTCGATTTTGTACTAATTTTGTTATTTTATGTATTTGTAGGTATTTTTTGGAAATAAATATTTTTGGAAAATTCGGCTCGAAAAGTTGATTTTGGCACCCGGAGGACAAGTGTTATTCAGACTCTCGCTTTTGAATAAGGGGTAACCTAATTACTAAGGGGCACCCCCAGGTCACCCCCAAGGCAGTTGCTATTCGCACCCCAGTTCTGGTTAGGGGGAGGACACCCTTTCTTCACGATTCAAAAAATGGCGGGAAAATCTTATGCCATGCACACTTCACTGGCAGTTTAGGGTTCGATCTTGTGTGGGCTTTGAGCGAGATTCAATCGCTGGAAATGATTGGGATGGACCTAATATAGCCTAACAGGCTTGGTACAATGAATTGGATTGAATAACTTGGGCCAGAAATCCGAGTTTGGAAGTAAACAGGGGACCGAGATATTTTTAATTACGGAAGTTGTGTGAAGATTGGGAGAAGATATTTGGGAAGATATTCTCTCATGATATTATACGAACAATTTAAGACAATCCAGAGACGCGTATAAGAGTTAAACAGGGAAGAAAATCCCATATCCTGCATCAAATACAAAGAAAATATTCCCGACGTTAATGGAGATTTCGGGGAGTTATTGTGAAGATTTGAAGGCATTAAACATTATATAAAGGCTCTTTGGGTCTACTAGAGAGGCTGTCGAGAGTTTGGGGAGGTTTGGAGGCGAGCAGAGAGGCGCAGGAGGAGTTGCAGAGAAGTTACCTGCTGCTGCTGCTGCCATTAACACGCCTGAAGAACACGAAGAACGGACTCGCAGCAGCAGTCGTTCTTCAACAGTGAAATCGACTGTCGTTTTGTGGGTCGTAGTTCTTCAACGACAACAGCACCTCAGCTCTGTCGTTGATTCTGGACGCCTTCTGTGGGTCGCAGATTTCTGTTTTACATCAATTTCTTGTATTTCTCTTCATTGTAAAACACTTTTGAGCATCAATGAAATATTTTGAGAGCATTTTTACTATGATGAGTTAAACCCCAACACTGGGGCGACGGAGGAGGCCGAGCTTCATAAATGGGTAATTTTATTAATTCTTTTTAAGATTTTTGCATTAAAAATTAAGTGAAATATGATTTGATTAAATTGGGTGTTATTTGATTAGATGGGTCATGCTTAGCTTAGGTGATTTAATGTTCCATGCTTAACATTTACAACCAATGTTTTGAGAATCGACTTTGGCAAAATAAGAGTCCATATATGTTTTGAGCTATTATTGTTGAGAATAAATCATTAAGCCTTATGTTATGAAGATTGGCCGAATCATTAGTCCCAGTACCTCTCTACCAATTTGTCAATATTTGTATATATATTTATTTTCTAAAAAATTATCCTTCACAAGTCCGAGAGTTTGAACCTCATTACTACAACCACGGAAAATACATAATCACCAACTGTGCTAAGCCTCTATTGCGAAATAATCAAATTTCTTGCGAAGTAATCAAATTCCAACTGTGTGAGAGGTAATTTTGTATAAATTTCGCGTAATAAAAATAATCATGCGAGAAGGAAGAATTGATCCCGCGACCTTCTGCTTGCATTCATGCCTCCTGACCAACTGTGCAAGCTTCTTCTTTGCGAAATATCTCTGTGAAATTATCATCAACTCTCTTCTGTGCGAAATAATTAAAGAAATATCTGTACGAAAAAATACGCATGTGTTGGGACTTGATCACAAGATCATGAACTCATTAACTTCGAAGATGACCAATTGTGCTGCCTCTTGTTTGCGAAATAATGAAACAATATTGCGAAATTATTCATTTTTTCGCTATCTGTAAAAAAGAAAAAAATTATGTCCGCAGGCAAATTCGAACTTGCGACCACGAAAACACATACTGCTCTCTGGACCAATTTTGCAAGAACCTCTCTGCGAAATTAACGCATAACTTTTTTCCTTATTCTTTTATTCTCCCATGCAAATGAGAAGAAAATGAAAAATATGTGTCTCTGCGAATTCGAACCCGTTACCTATTTATTGTTCGCTCAGCCTTGAACCATCTGTGCGAATTTCTGTTTGTGACAGAAATCACAACTTCTGTCTCTTATCATTATCTTCGTCTTTCCTTTGTTTCTTCACAAAATGCCTCTTGCTTTCTCCTGAACATGAAAATCTTCCACTGAAACTTCCATTTTTCCTTAAATTTAACCACAACAACTAATTTTTTCTCTCCTTCTTTTCATGTCTTTGAATTGTTGATGATGTTCACTTCCTGAAAGTGTGATTTCTTCCATAAAATTTCCATTTTTGAACCTAAACTTTGTATATCTAGAAAAATATGAACAATAGCTAATCTTCATGGAAATTTCTTGAACCAACAAGCTACAGGAGGGATAAATCTTTCCGGTTTATTTTGACGCATGTGCTTTCGCATCTTAGCCCTTCCTTTCCACTTCTTTGGATGTCCATTTATTCGCATAGTTGTGTTGGCCTCTTTTATGCTTGTAAGATAATTGATTCTATCGCACGACTATATCATCTTTGCCTAAGTTGTTGATGTCCATAAATTTGTAATCTCTTTTCTTCTTCACGTGATGTGACTGCATCTTATTCCCTGATGTCACTGCTTCTTATACCTTATTTCTTCGCATTCTTCTTCGCATAGATTAACCAGGTTCTTATTTTCCTTTGTTCACTGCAATCTAACAAATCAAACGGGTGAAACATACACAATCTTAAGCTAACTTTTCTAAATCAAAGGTGACAAGTTTCGCATAGTGCTTAATCTCCTAAATCAGCTGAAATTTGTTATACTCAATGATTTTGAAAGTAATCAAATGGGTTTGTAAAGCAAGTTGCGTTAGTTTTAAATTTCTAAAGAAAACTTGTATTAGGTTGTATGTTTCGGAGAAAACCAATGTTTTTGATGAAAATAGGTGATGGATTTTTAAAAAAATTCTCAAGACTTTTGTTGAAAAACTCCCAGATCTGGATTTCTGAACATAAAAATTAAAGAAAGGAAGAGAGATTTTGTCCTCTTGTGGATGAATTGCTGATGTAGCTCGGTTGGATTTCTTGGATATTTCTTCAACTCTTCTTCTGTTCTTCCAAATCTTGTCCAAAACTTCCATATTTTCCCTTGTAGCTCATAGATCCAGTTGAATTTATCTCCAACAATTGCTAATTTCTTTGAATCTTCTCCAATCTCACAAGCAGGTAGTGTTTCTAGATCCAAAATGTAGTTGCTGGAAATCCCACAACACACCCCTTGTATTATCATGACTATGATTTCTAGATCTAAACTTATTTGATATGAAAATAAAGATAAAGATAATGAAAATAGAAAATAAGACACAAGATTTACGTGGTTCGATCAATATGATCTACATCCACGGGGTTAGGGATCTTCACTATAATTGTTGAACTTACATTTGGTTTACATTGAGAATCTCCATTAATGAGTATTTGGAGCTCTAGGTTGGTAGAGGAAGAAGAAGGAAATAATAATAATACAAATTCTAAACTTGTCTTCTCTCTCTCTGACTTTCCTTTTATATAGGTGTTTACATAGTGGATGACAGCTCATATGTGGTGGGATACAGCTAACATTTCCCCTAATTTCGGAATCACCGTGCGATGTTCTCGCAGACTCACGTTGGATCTTACTTTGCATACATGCTACGTTCTCTCGCAAGCTTCCCTTCATTCTCGCGAGATCTTATTATTGTGCGATATTTGGATCCTACAGTAGACTAGAAATCAAGACTTATAGTTTTCATCACTATCATTGACAAACATGCTTGAGATAGCAATGTATGCGAGTTCGACCGAGCAATGCTCTAAAAATCTCCCCCTTTGTCAATTTTAGTGACAAAACTATCAATACATATGGAATACAAAAAATAAATAAAATAAATTTTGTAGCTCCTATTCCACATGTCTAATCTTCAACATTTCCAAGTACTCCAATGATCCCAAAGGTTGTAAGTTCAGCATCATGGTTGTTGAAAATCCGTAGCTATAACAACGAGAAAACAAGAGTTCTCGATCATTGTTATACAGTGTCATAGTATCATTACACAACGTCAAAGTTCAATTGTATCACAACTTCAACAACAATACTATGGTGATATGTATCACTTCCCCTTAGTCAATACTCCATCTCACATGGAAACCACTCCCCCTTACATAATGATCAGAAAATCATATGTATTTCTGATGTGAACTGCATATTAATTCTCCCCCTTTTTTTGTAAATAAAATTGGTAAAGGTACAAGAACGGGATCCTAATGAAATTTCCGAAAGAGATATTTCTTGACCAAAATAAAGCAAAATATCAACTTATTTAAATGCAATCATAAAGCCGAAGCTAAATGTATTCATCAAGGAGTTTATAAAGATAATAGATAACCCCTATAATATTCCACAGCCGCACTCCCCACAAAGATTTGGCAATTAAGCACAAGTTCAATTAAGAACTCTCCCCCATAAAATGTCATTCCCGAAAGAACAACAAGAGTGACCTTAATTTCGAAAGAAAAGAAGGATTTCTTTGGACATAACAAATCACATACAAGTATGAATTTAAATCCAAAATACTCAATTAAATTAACCACATGAGAACCCATGATTAATTTAACCGAAAAATGCTCAACATAAGTGAACTTATGAAGACTCAAAATATACAATTAGCTTAATCACAAGAGAACCCATAATTAATCTAATCGAAATACACAACCAAACTAATCACAAAAGTAATCAATTTAATTGGTCATGCTTGTCATAAGAAAACTTACGGAGCAACAACTAAATAATCAAACAAGATGATTAATTTAGTTGAATACGCTCGACATAAAGTACCTCATGGAACAACAACAAAGCTAATCATAAAAATAATCAACTTGGTCGTTTAGTGCTCAACATAAGAAACTTTACGGAGCCTCACAGTAATACATAAAATATGGATCAGGGAAGATCAATACTGCGGAATACACAAGGATTCATTATATTTTCTATCACTATTCACGTAACGATATTCAATAGACATAATCCTTGCAAACAAAAGATTTTAACCTATCTTCCATCAAAAATTGACATAATAGGCTTAACTTTTGTATCTGTCAAAAGTCTATTCATTCTTTTATCAATACATGCATATCGACATACGAAAGACTTTACTTTTGAAAAGGTATGAGATAATCATAGTTCACGTACGCAAATACACATATCCCATAACAATATTGCAATATATAAAACCATAAAGATTAATACTGCAAAAAATCATCTTCCAAACAAATTTAGAATTTAAACCAATAAATCTAAAAACATGAAGATGGAAACGTTGGACATAGCTATGTGTAATCACAATAATGGCTATTACAAACTCTATTTATTCTTCTAAACAAAAAAAAAGAAAAAGAAGATTTATTAGGCAAATAAACGAAATCAACAATCTAAGGAACAAAATCAGACTCCAGTGCCATGACCGAACATGAACTAAGGTCAAATAGACGGCTCAGGTTCCTCACGAGTCTTGGTGTCTTTGAGCTTGTGATTAGCAGCATCCATTGCATCTTCAGAGAAGAGATTCTCTTTGTGAAGATCATTGATGTGAAATTTTATGAGACCAAGATCAGCTGAAACCTTTTTCAACTCAGTTTTCAACACATCAAGATTTTTCAGAGTATCAACAAGCTGCAGTTTTGCTTCCTCAAAATACTTAAGAAAGTCATGGACCACTTCAGCAGAAATCATATCCTCCTTATCAACATCCTTATGAGTATATGCATAGTAACATGAGGCATTAGGATGATCATCTTCTACTAGGGTTCTTTTCTTCCTCCCTTTAGACTCGAAACCTATACCTTTGTCAAGAAAGCCTCTAGCAAAACCACAAGCTCGTGAAAAGGAAGACATTCTTGTAAAAACCAAAATAACCTGGAGTACGAAAACGTCAGTCAGAGGTTTGGTATTTATATGGTTTCTTAGGGAAGAACAACTTTAGGGTTACTAAGAATTGATTCCTATTAGTAACAGGGGTACCCGTACGAACACAACCCGACCCAAGGAAAAACTTTAAGGTAAAAGTCTTTTTGCTACATGAAAAAACATAACTGGCTCAATAAATTCCATACCACAGGAGTAATTTAGAGCACAAGTGTAGCAGGCCACATAGTTAAAAGAGAGAAACAATACTAGACACACAAATACTATTTAGGCATTATTGTCTGCAGACACTAGTTTGGGTATAAACGATAAAAGGATAGCTCAACTAAGCAGAACACCAAAATGCCACAGTATACCTGATTTTTACACATCTTGCTCAACAGGATATTTATGAGCAAGTTCTTAACCCTTGTGATTAATTAGCACAAGTATGAGTTCTGAGCTCATTAAAAGAACTGTGTTTATGATCAAGTCTCTTTTTCCTTATGAATCTAGAGAGAGATCCCTTTTTATGTGAGAAATTATCATAAAACTTATTGTCATCAAAATACGAGATAGTTTGAGTTCTTACCAGAAGAATTTTGACTTGAGAAGGATGACAACCTGTCGACAATTTCTTTATACCCTTCAATTATCTCCATCAGGTTATTTCTCATGTCATTAATTTTTTTCTTTTCTCCTGGGATTTCGTTCACATCAAGGGAAATATTGTTTCCAGAGGAAACGACTTGATCTTTCCTTAGACGATTCTTGTTAAAACTTCTATTCTGCTTTAGAGCATTTTAGGAACTCATTAAACTGACCTTCCTGGTAACATACACAGGATAAGTACGAAAACCAACTGGTTTAGACATACGAATGTCAGTTACACCTTTGAGAATTAACTCTAAGGTGTGTTGAAGTTGAACCAAGGAAGTTTTATTCAACCTAGAGTTTTTCTTTTGTTTAGCAGAGCCTTTTGCATCGTAAAAGAGGCATACTTTCTGATCACAAGAGTGATTAGACAAGGTAGTCTTAACAACTTCGTTACGATATTTCTTCCTTCCATGTGATGTGGAACATCCTTGATCAATGGGAAATTCAGACACATTCTTTTGGACAGGAAGGGATTCCGATTTTACTTCTGGAGCTGAAACGTTTTCAGGCGTAGCATAAGTACTTGGTATATTAGACTGCTTAGAGCATCCTTGAATAAAGAGTTTACTCAAGCGATGTTCTATTTCCAAAGCATCCTTTTTGAGGCTTGCCTCGAGAACCATATGTGAAGAGTGATCTTCAGTATTTTCTTTGAAATTGCAGTCCCTTATTGCACCAAGCAGAACATCGACATGGTGTTTTAACCGATTAAATCTATCAGCTTGTATTCTAGCAAGATTTAGAATCAAGACACTCTCTTCAGCTGTTTCCCGTTCATTTAGAGAGATAGACTCTTTTGAAGGGTAATCAGAAATACTCATGTCGGAGCCTGTCTGTCTTGTTTGAACACAAGGTTCATCTATATTCGAGATTGAAGAATCCGTCTCTTTAATAGAATTAGACAAGACAGAACCCTTATTTCTGGTGACGCGTTTATCAGAGATAGTAATCTTTTCCATAGAGTCAGATCGCTACAAACACAGACTTGTAAGATCTTGAACGTGTTTGCCTGCTCTAATACCAATTGAAAAAGTGGGGGTACAACAACCACACCCAATATTTCGCTTAACAATCTATATGGACAAACTCCAATATACTTTCTAGAGAATCAACTAGACAGTCAGACTCAATCTAGATAAAAAAAGTATATCAAAAAGTTTATATCTCAATCTCTCGATTTGATATATACTCAAGAAAATAGAAATCTGCGAGTCCTTATCAAATACTAGAGAGATAACTTGGATGGTACCAAAGACCAATATCCAAGTGTCAATCAATTTAAATCAACAACCAAAAGGTCGGATATTCTATTTGATTGAACAACGCACAACCTGTGATATTTAAATTATATAACAAAATATAATGTGGAAAAGAAATAACACAGACACCAGAATTTTGTTAACGAGGAAACCGCAAATGCAGAAAAACCCCGGGAACTAGTCGAGATTGAACACACACTGTATTAAGCCGCTACAGACACTAGCCTACTCAAAGTTAACTTCGGTCTGGACTGTAAACCCCAATCAATCTCACACTGATCCAAGGTACAGTTATGCTCCCACGTCTCTGATCCCAGCAGGATACTACGTACTTGATTCCCTTAGCTGATCTCACCCATAAATAAGAGTTGCTACGACCCAAAGTCGAAGACGTTAATAAACAAATATGTATCACACAAAAAACTCTACGGTAATAGATATATCTGTCTCCCATGAATATACCTACGATTTTTGTTCCGTCTTTTGATAAATCAAGGTGAACAGGAACCAATTGATAAACCAGACTTATATCCCGAAGAACAGCCTAGTATTATCAATCACCTCACAATAATCTTAATCGACGCAGCGAAAACGATATTGCGGAATCACAAACGATGGGACGAAGTGTTTGTGATTTCTTTTATATCTTGCCTATCGGAGATATCAATTTCAAGCCAATTATTACAATTATACTCATACGATAGAAACAACAAGATCAAATCACACAACTACAAGAAAGTAGTATCGTGGCTTCACAATCCCAATGAAGTCTGTAAGTCGTTAACCTGTTTTAGAAGAAGAAACCAAAGGTTAAAGGAGAATCGACTCTAGCTTAGCACAACTAGTATCACACAGAAGGTGTGGGGATTAGGTTTACCAGTTGCTAGAGTTATCCCCTATATATTCTTTCAAATCAGGGTTTGCAATCAATGTTAGCTTGGTAACAAAGAATTCAATATTCACCGTTAGATGAAAACCTGATTAGATTCAAGCTAATATCTGATGAGTGCTAAAAAGTGCATATTTATATATATTTTTCTTGGCATTTAACTCATCTTTTGTGCTCTAATTCTCCATTTTTAACCCATATTCTATATTTTCATTGTTTTCGAGAATAAATCTTTTTATTAATTAATTTTGCATTTTTAGGTAATAAATAAAGTCTGGATGACTTGCGGAGCGGAAAAGAGCTGAAGAGTGGTGAAAAGCCAGAAGAAATTACGCAAGGAAGCCGCAAAGAATGGAGCGCACGTCCAAAAAGCTAGGAATGGGCTCAAGAAGGAAGAATTGTTCTTGAAGAAGATATGGGCTTGGCATACCCAAGGCCCAAAACCCTTACCCAAACCCATTTTCTATATCCATACCCGCCTCCATTCTCAACCGTTAGATCGGATCCATCTCATCATCCAATGGTCGATCCTTCGTAGAGCATCAAAATCTGAAGTCTCTGCAAAACACCATAGTACCTAAATTCCAAGCCTTCAGATTAGATCACATTTAGATCCTACGGTCGCTTCTTTGCCTGCGCATCAAATAGCGATACTTCCGCTAAACACTACAGCACCTAACCTCGATCTTCGCCGTTAACTTCGTTGTATCAAGACATCCGACGGTCGCTACCAGACTCTTCAGGGGTAGCCATCCGATTCACCTACAGCTTCGCATCCAGTGACTCAGATTCGCCAACATCTAAATCCGCTACACCCGACCAACACTCTAGTACCTAATGCCTATACCTTAACCAAACATACCCTCCATCATTCCCATCGACTTCTTCTCCCCCATTCCTCTGCAGAAACACCCATATTCCACCACCATCACCTCCACCTGCTACTTCCATCATCCATCGCTCCTGTCACCACCATTTCTACCACCAACTCCTCTGTCTCAATCACCTATACATCCCCCTACTCTCTAGCCATCTATTACATCAGCCCATCACCCCTCTTTCTCGCTGGAACCCTAGGCGTGAAGAGTTGATGAAATAGATGAGGCTATAGATTGAAATTGAGGGCAGAGAAGGATCGAGATAGAAGAGAAGAGGCATGGGTCACCACCAATTCAGCGGATTTGGTGAGCAATTTCGGAATTGAAAATACCTAATTTTAATTTTAGGGTTTGTAAATTATTGGGGCTTTTGAAGTATAAATAGCTCATGGTGTAGAGGATGAAGGGTGTTCTTGGACTAGCCAAGTAACCACCCAATTTGGGTTAGGTTCACTTCTAATTTCTAATTTCAAATTCCAAATCAATTTAGGGTTCTTGTTTCTAATTTCAGTTTTAAATTTCAATTTTACTTTCAATTTATGTGTGTTGTTTAATTTATATCATTGCATGTTTCAATTCAGTTTTAGTTTAAGTTAGCTTAATTTGCATTTTCAATTCGAAATTAAATTTTAGTCTGTGTTAGTTTAATTTAATTTGTTAATCTATGTTAGTTTACTTTTAGTGTTTCAATTCAGTAATTGTGTTCAAATGCTTTGTTTAATGTTCACTGTTTCAGTTCATGTTTGTTAGTATTGTGCCTGTTTTGTGATTCATGTTTTAGTGCCACTGTTCTTGTTAAGTTTAAATCAATACCCTGTTTCCTTTTTGTTTTGATCAATTCCATGCTTGGTTATGTTTAATTCCAGTTCATGTTTCATTTCAGTCCCTGTGATTTTGTTTTAAATGTCTAGTCCATGTTCTATTGTCTTGTTTAAATTCATGTTTTGTTCACTGTTAGTGGTAGAAGTTTAGCTTTGAGGCATTGTATTGATTGAGCAGTGGGGAGAAACTAGTGCTCACTAGTGACTGTGAGCAAACTGGTTCTCTTCCCACTCTAGTTGTATGCCTAGGCTCTCTTGTTTTGTCAACTGTTAGCTTCTCAAATGTTAGGATTAGTTTACTGTTGTGTGTCAATGCTAGGTTAGAGCCTTAGAGCATTGAGTTGATTGAGCAGTGGGGAGAAACTAGTGCTCACTAGTGACTGTGAGCAAGCTGGTTCTCTTCCCACTCTAGATGAATGCCTAAAGCCATTGCCTTGGCTTTGTTTTTTTCCTTCCTTTTTTTTTACTTCACTGTCTTCTTCACACCCCTGCCCTTGGCTTAGGCCTTGGTTCCATTGTTCTTGTTTAGTTTCATTGCACTGTCACTTTTCCTCATTCCTTCACTGCCACTGTTTTACTTTCACTTGTCCTTCATTTTGTTTGCTATTTTCTCCTGCTACTTCAACTTCTCCCTTGCTGCTGCCTCCTGCATCTGAGTTTCTGCAGCTGTTGCTGCCACTCCACTTCTCTTGCCATGTGCTACAGCCACTGCTGCTGCTGCAACTGAGCTTGGCTCACAGCACAAGCCCAGTCCAGTCATTACAAAAGCCCACTGTTCTTCTGTTCAAGCCTAAGGCCCAGCCAACTAAACCCAGTTCACTCTTAAGGTTCAAAAGCCAAAGGCCCAGTTCATTCCCAAAGAACTCAAAGGCCCAAAGCAATTCATCAAAGCCAACTGAATCCAAGACCATTCCAAAACCAAAGCCAAGCCCACTGTGCCTAGAAGTTACCAAAGCCCAATAGCAAATTAAAGCCCAAAATAGCTAAACACTACAAAACACACCCAGTCTCTGTGGATCGACCCGTACTTGCACGAGCTACAACTGACGACCGTGCACTTGCGGTATTACTGTAGGCCCGTTTTTATTATGCTTAATTTTCACGCTTTCCCGGGTCCACCAAGTTTTTGGCGCCTAATTCTGTTCTTCAAGGAGTGACTTATAACGGGTTAGATTATTTGACTGTTTGAATAGATTACTACTGGACGGTTTACCTGTTGCTAAACCCATAAGTGGTTTGGGTAAAATCTGCGGATTTGGGTGTTCTTGCTCATCCCTACTTATTATTAGGTGGTGTGAGTTGACCTATATCCTCCCCAGTCCCCACGAGCTAGATGTCCGTCCACCAAAATGAGGATGGATTCGGTCGGGTTGGTGGATTGGACAACAATCCTCACCCAAGGAAGGTTATTCACGAACGTGTTTCTTGGTAGACCTGATAATTACCAAAATCCAATATATTTTCCTTCGGTGTTATAAGGTTTACATCCTGCGGTATTGGGGTCTTGTTGTCTGAGTTAGGATGCCCTCATTAACATCCTGCACTCCATAAAGCCATGACACCCACTCCACTTCTTTCCATGATAAACTATTAACCTCATCGACAAAATAAGTATAATCCTTTGGTAGGGTGCACATTGAAATTCCATAAACCAAAATAGTTCCATTCAGACAGACAGCTAGCAAAACAAAAAGGTTAACAATTTAAGCTGACAAATTAGTACTAAAGTCCAACAATTTAGTGCCTAATAGTTCCATTCTGATGAGTGCCTAATATTGTATATATTTATCCCTTTTTGTTGGCATTTAACTCATCTTTTGTGCAGTAATTCTACATTTTATCCCATATTCTGTATTTTCATTGTTTTCAAGAATAAATATTTTTCTTACTTAATTTTGCATTTTTAGGTAATAAATAAAGTCTGGATGACTTGCGGAGCGGAAAAGAGCTGAAGAGTAGTGAAAGGCCGGAAGAAATTATGCAAGGAAGCCGCAAAGAATGGAGCGCACGTCCAAAAAGCTAGGAATGGGCTCAAGAAGGAAGAATTGTTCTTAAAGAAGATATGGGCTTGGCATACCCAAGGCCCAAAACCCTTACCCAAACCCATTTTCTATATCCATACCCGCCTCCATTCTCAACCGTTAGATCGGATCCATCTCATCATCCAATGGTCGATCCTTCGTAGAGCATCAAAATCTGAAGTCTCTGCAAAACACCATAGTACCTAAATTCCAAGCCTTCAGATTAGATCACATTTAGATCCTACGGTCGCTTCTTTGCCTGCGCATCAAATAGCGATACTTCCGCTAAACACTACAGCACCTAACCTCGATCTTCGCCGTTAACTTCGTTGTATCAAGACATCCGACGGTCGCTACCAGACTCTTCAGGGGTAGCCATCCGATTCACCTACAGCTTCGCATCCAGTGACTCAGATTCGCCAACATCTAAATCCGCTACACCCGACCAACACTCTAGTACCTAATGCCTATACCTTAACCAAACATACCCTCCATCATTCCCATCGACTTCTTCTCCCCCATTCCTCTGCAGAAACACCCATATTCCACCACCATCACCTCCACCTGCTACTTCCATCATCCATCGCTCCTGTCACCACCATTTCTACCACCAACTCCTCTGTCTCAATCACCTATACATCCCCCTACTCTCTAGCCATCTATTACATCAGCCCATCACCCCTCTTTCTCGCTGGAACCCTAGGCGTGAAGAGTTGATGAAATAGATGAGGCTATAGATTGAAATTGAGGGCAGAGAAGGATCGAGAGAGAAGAGAAGAGGCATGGGTCACCACCAATTCAGCGGATTTGGTGAGCAATTTCGGAATTGAAAATACCTAATTTTAATTTTAGGGTTTGTAAATTATTGGGGCTTTTGAAGTATAAATAGCTCATAGTGTAGAGGATGAAGGGTGTTCTTGGACTAGCCAAGTAACCACCCAATTTGGGTTAGGTTCACTTCTAATTTCTAATTTCAAATTCCAAATCAATTTAGGGTTCTTGTTTCTAATTTCAGTTTTAAATTTCAATTTTACTTTCAATTTATGTGTGTTGTTTAATTTATATCATTGCATGTTTCAATTCAGTTTTAGTTTAAGTTAGCTTAATTTGCATTTTCAATTCGAAATTAAATTTTAGTCTGTGTTAGTTTAATTTAATTTGTTAATCTATGTTAGTTTACTTTTAGTGTTTCAATTCAGTAATTGTGTTCAAATGCTTTGTTTAATGTTCACTGTTTCAGTTCATGTTTGTTAGTATTGTGCCTGTTTTGTGATTCATGTTTTAGTGCCACTGTTCATGTTAAGTATGTTCACTGTTAGTGGTGGAAGTTTAGGTTAGAATTCTTGTAAATTGAGCTAATTGAGAAATGGAGGAATTTAGTGCTCATTAGCAAGCTTCTTCTCCTTCTATTCCATTTATGTATGCCCTGGAACATAGGCAGGCTAGAACCTCCACCTAGCTCCATTAGGGGCAAGGATTTAACCAAAAACAGCCACTGCCTAGCATTTTTTCCTGCTCTTCTCTGTTATCTATCTGTTTTTGTGGCTTCTTATCACTGTTTTTATAGCTGTTTTTATAACTGTTGTGTGTCAATGTTAGGCTAGAAGCCTTAGAGCATTGTGTTGATTGAGCAGTGGGGAGAAACTAGTGCTCACTAGTGACTGTGAGCAAGCTGGTTCTCTTCCCACTCTAGTAGTATGCCTAGGCTCACCTTCACCATTTCACCTTCACCATCTCCCCTGCCCTTGGCTTAGGCCTTGGTTTACTTCCATTGTTCTTGTTTAGTTTCAGTGCACTGTCACTTTTCCTCATTCCTTCACTGCCACTGTTTTACTTTCACTTGTCCTTCATTTTGTTTGCTATTTGCTCCTACTACTTGCTGTTGTTGTGCTGCTGCTGTGCACTGCTTCTGCTGCTGCTGCTTCTTCTCCAGCCCAGCCTTGTCTGCTGCTGCTCCAAAGCTCACTTCAACACTGAGCCCAAGTTCAGTTCATTGAAACCAAAGGCTAAAAGCCCAGGTTCAAAGCCCACTCACTGGTAATTCCAAAAGCTGAGCCCAATTCACAGTTGAACTGTTGAGCCCAAAGCTCAAATCAGTTCACTGAAACCAAGCCCATTTCATTTTACTTCAAAGGCCCAAGGCCTAAAGCACTTCATTATCAAACAAGCCTATAATCCAAAGGTACCCTAAGCCCAAAGCCCAAAAGGCTTCATAGTTAACCAACAACAAATTAGAGCCCAAAATAGCTAGAGAACTCCAAACACACCCAGTCTCTGTGGATCGACCCGTACTTGCACGAGCTACAACTGACGACCGTGCACTTGCGGTATTACTGTAGACCCGCGTTTCATTTCGCTTCAATTTTATACACATCTCCGGGCCCACCAAGTTTTTGGCGCCGTTGCCGGGGATTGGTGCTGTGTTTTTCTTGTAGTTTTCTTAGCTATTTTTGCATTTCACTGCATAGCATTTGCATCTGCATCTGCTTCACTTCATATGCTGTTGGACCTCCTGTTCTGAACCTGTTTTTCCTCTGCTGGGACGCCACCAAGGAAAAGAACCAAAGCCCAACTGGGTTTTTGCAACAATATCAGAGCAGCTGGGCTGTGCTTAAAAGGTAACCCATTTAAGAGAACCCAACCTGTGGGCTTCCAATTTTTAATTGTGGACTTGTAATATTAAAGCCAATTTTTGGGTTTTTTATTTTTTGCTGGGTTTGTAATTAATTTTTGTGGGCTTGTTTGTTTAATTTTTGTGGGCTTGTTTGTTTAATTTGTGGGCTTGTATTTAATTTTTGTGAGCTTGTTTAATTTGGACTTGTATTTTGTATTCTGGGTTTTTAAACCCAGCTGAGCTTGTAACCGATCACGCTAGTTGAACTCGTTAGTGGGCCGAGTACCCAAATTCTAGGCCGAGATTTTGGACTCAGTTCCACCAAAAGTTTTCAACCTAGCTGGGCCAAAGCAAACACAAAACCAACAGTGGGCTTGCTCCCATCCAAAAAACCAAATTTCTACTTTGCTCCCATTTTTAAACCAAATTTTCTTTTTCAAATATATCCCATCAAAACCAAAATTTTCCCATAAAAAAACCAAATTTTTGAAAACCCATTAAAACCAAATAGTGGGCTTTGTGTCTTTTCAAAATGGGCCAACCTCGTGCTCTCCATGAATACATGTATCCGTCAATAAAAATTCCATTATCATGTATTGTATTACCTCAAACCAATAACCCTTTTAAAATAAATGCAAGCATGATACAAATACTTCCTATATTTCGAGGGTTCGATTCTGGGAACCCCTATACTCATGTAAGAGAGTTTGAACAAATTTGTCGGACTATGCAACCTGATCATATGTCCGAAGACTCTCTGAAATTGCGTTTGTTTACATTTTCTCTAAAGGAAAGGGCCAAAACATGGTTTTACGGTTTGAGACCACAATCAATCAACACTTGGGACCAACTCACAGATCTATTTTTCAAAAAATTCTTTCCACATCATAGGACCATCGCTATTCGTCAAAGTATCAATTGTTTTGTCCAATTGGATGAGGAAACTGTTTTTCACTATTTTGAACGTTTTAATGATTTGTTGAGCGAATGTCCGCACCATGGATTTGAGAAGTGGAGACTTGTCGTCATCCTCTATGAGGGACTAGACTTTAAATCTCGAACCATGGTTGAGTCTATGTGTAATGGTGAGTTTATTGATAAATCTGTGGATGATGCATGGAATTTTTTAACCGAGATTGCAGAGAAAACCCATCAATGGGAATCCGTTAGGGAAACAGGAACAACACCACATGATATGAGTCACCCCCATGAATTAGAGTTTTATTCTTGTAATAGCTCCGACCTTAGGATTGAAAATTATCCTAGATTGCAAAATCCCTATCATGATGATGATGATGATTATGATGTTATGTTAGAAGAACATGTCTATACTGAAAATGTTATGGAACCTTTGGGTTCAAATACATTAGGCTTCTCTGCCCCGACCTTAATGCATGATATTTCTTCTAGTATTCCATGTGATGTTTCCCCTGATTTGCCGATGCATGAAAATAAACCTGTTGATGATGTTGATAATTCTGATTGTGATCTTGCCAATTTGATTGATGATTGTGAGCATGATGTGACATGTGTAGATGAGTTAGAAGATTTTGATTTGATTGATAATGATATGCCTATTCTTCTACCTAAGTCACAATCTGATGGCCTTCCACCCAACCTAGATTTGGTTTGTACCCATATTGTCAAACCGATTTTTCTGAAAATTCCTAATCTAGGATTGGAACTGTATGCTTCCCAAGTCCTTTTGGACTATTTTGCTTCTAAGTATAATATCTTTGAGGAACCACAGTTGGAAATTGCATGTTTGCCCGTCCCTAAAACAGTCCATTATGAGTTAGACCTTTTGAATCCTGAACCCCTAAAATTAAAAGATTTTGTGCTTAAAAGTAAACCTGTTGAACAATTTAGGTTTAGGGGTGATTCATTCGGTTTTTCACTCTCACTCTCATTTCAGTCCAATTTTAGTGTTTTGAAACTTTCTAAACCTCTACACTTTGTCTTTTGGGTTGATCCTCAACTCTTTAGACTTTTGGTGTATGGTGAATTTTTGTATATAATCCAGTAGATAAAATTTCTTAAAAACCCTTTTGTTCCTTTTGTATATATTTTGCTAATCCAATATGATCTCGGCTGAAATATGTTGGATTTTTGCCTTGAATAACGGAGTTTTAATTCTGCTTTCGCCGAAATCGGGTATTCTCTCTCCTTTTACTCTACTCAGCATGTCCCTTTCCATATGTTGCATTTTAATTCTTTCCATATTTTGAAACATTGAGGACAATGTTTAGTTTAGGTTTGGGGGTATAGAGTAGATACCATGATAATTTGCCATAATTGAAAACAAAACTCCATCTTTTTGAAAAAATTGAAAAATTCCAAAAAAAATTGAAAAATCAAAATAAAAAATTAAAAATTAAAAAAAACATAAAAATGGAGCTCATTTACCTTGAAATGTTGACTCTTGTGCAAATATGTAATTATTAGGAGTCTTAGTCTAGATATTTAGGCACCCTGATTCTAGCACAATTCACATAGTGATAAGAAATTTGCACGCGCACGATCTACCAATACATGTATGGCCTCGATCTTCAAGGTGTTTGATAGGAAGTTACGATTGCCAATCACTTTAGAATACTGAACGAAACTTGACTAGCTTGTTCTTTGGTTGGTTGGGATAGAAGGTGGAGGTTACATTAAGAAAGACAACCATCGAATTTAACTGGGTGCATCAAAAAGGGCTACCTCTTGCAAAGTGTCATGTAATCTTTTGTTTCCTTTTGTACATGTATCAAAAGTGTTTTCAAAAAAAAAAATAAAATAAAATAAAAATAAAAATAAAAAATCAGAAAAATACAAAAAAATCAAGTATTTATCAATTCCATCATCTCTTGTTCCAAAAATAAAAGAGAATAGTCAATGTAAATAAGAGTCATGTAAATAGTCATTTTGTTGTTTCATTGTAATAAGCAAGGAGGGTGTATGCCATTGATGTACAACGCGAGTAATTGTGAAATACCTCCAACTCATTCACAATTCTCGTAAAGTCCGGACAGCTAGCTAGATTTCGACCTTGGTTCTTAGTCTGAGAAACTATCTCTTGGTGATTAGTAGTCATAACATCCGATCTTTCTTTACACATGTGTAGATACACTTTACACTCTTATCACATGTCTTTATTTGTTATCAGTGCTAGGATTGTGCCTTTGATAGCTAGATTGACATCTCCATTTTGCTGTGAGCTTAACTGACTTGCACATGTCACATTTGATGGAATCTGAGCTTATATTTTGACCTAGAACTTTGTAGGTACGTTCTAAGCAAACCTTCACGAGACTTCACTCGTCCACTAGGGACACTTAGTGGTTTAAAAGGCTTAGTGCATACGCTAAATGCATTCGAGAAACCAGCGACAGTGGTATAGGTAGGATTTCCTTAGTTTTGTTTTACTTGAGGACAAGTAAAATTCAGGTTTGGGGGTATTTGATGAGTGCTAAAAAGTGCATATTTTTATATATTTTTCTTGGCATTTAACTCATCTTTTGTGCATTAATTCTACATTTTATCCCATATTCTGTATTTTCATTGTTAAAACAGCCTTGGTTTGTTCCATTTCCTCCATTGTTTCCTTGTTACTTTTGTTTTCCTCCACTGTCATTGATGTTCTTTGTTTTGTTTTCTTTGCTATTTTGTTAGTCTTCTTTACTTCATTGTCTTTGCTTCTTTACATTTTATTTATTGCATTGTCTTTGCTCCTGCTACTTCAACTACTCCTTGTTGTGCTGCTGCTGTGCATTGCTTGTGCTGCTGCAGTGCACTGCTTTCTTTCCCCTGCTGTGCAGTACTGCTGCTGCTGCTGCTTTCCCTCCTCTTGCTACTGCTGCTGCTGCTTCCTCTCAAAAGCCCAGGTTCAAAGCCTAGCTCAAGCTAAAGGCTCAAGGCCCAGCTCATCATTAGGTTACCAAGCCCAGTTCTCAGTCATTACAAAGGCCCAGGTCACTTTTAAAGTAAAAGCCTGATTCAATCAAAGCCTGAACTCAATTAAAGGCCCAGTCCAATTCAGGTTTAAGGCAAAAGCCTAATTCAGTCCACCAAAGGCCCAGTTCACTGTCAAGGGTACTCAAAGCCCATTGACATTCAAAGCCCAGTGCACTTCAAGACCAACTGAGCCCAAGCTCAGTTCACTTCATTATCAAACAAGCCTATAATCCAAAGGTACCCTAAGCCCAAAGCCCAAAAGGCTTCATAGTTAACCAACAACAAATTAGAGCCCAAAATAGCTAGAGAACTCCAAACACACCCAGTCTCTGTGGATCGACCCGTACTTGCACGAGCTACAACCGACGACCGTGCACTTGCGGTATTACTGTAGGCCCGTTTCATTTCGCTTCAATTTTATACGCTTTCCCGGGCCCACCAAGTTTTTGGCGCCGCTGCCGGGGACTGGTGCTGTGTTTTTCTAGTAGTTTTATTAGCTATTTTTGCATTTCACTGCATAGCATTTGCATCTGCATCTGCTTCACTTCATTTGCTGTTGGACCTGCTGTTCTGAACCAATTTTTCCTCTGCTGGGACGCCACCAAGGAAAAGAACCAAAGCCCAACTGGGTTTTTGCAACAATATCAGAGCAGCTGGGCTGTGCTTAAAAGGTAACCCATTTAAGAGAACCCGAATTGTGGGCTTCCAATTTTTAATTGTGGGCTTGTAATATTAAAGCCAATTTTTGGGCTTCTCTTATTTTCTGTTGGGTTTGTAATAATTTATTTGTGGGCTTGTTTGTTTAATTTGTGGGCTTGTATTTAATTTTTGTGAGCTTGTTTAATTTGGACTTGTATTTTGTATTCTGGGTTTTTAAACCTAGCTGAGCTTGTAACCGATCACGCTAGTTGAACTCGTTAGTGGGCCGAGTACCCAAATTCTAGGCCGAGATTTTGGACTCAGTTCCACCAAAAGTTTTCAACCAAGCGGAGCCAAAGCAAACACAAAACCAACAGTGGGCTTGCTCCCATTCAAAAACCAAATTTTATTTAAAAAAAAAAAAAAAAAAGAACCAAAATTTTCTTTTGCTCCCAATTTTAAAACCAAATTTCTACTTTGCTCCCATTTTTAAACCAAATTTTCTTTTTCAAATATATCCCATCAAAAACCAAAAGTTTCCCAAAAATCCAAACCCATTAAAACCAAATAGTGGGCTTTGTGTCTTTTCAAAATGGGCCAACCTCGTGCTCTCCATGAATACATGTATCCGTCAATAAAAATTCCATTATCATGTATTGTATTACCTCAAACCAATAACCCTTTTAAAATAAATGCAAGCATGATACAAATACTTCCTATATTTCGAGGGTTCGATTCTGAGAACCCCTATACTCATGTAAGAGAGTTTGAACAAATTTGTCGGACTATGCAACCTGATCATATGTCCGAAGACTCTCTGAAATTGCATTTGTTTACATATTCTTTAAAGGAAAGGGCCAAAACATGGTTTTACGGTTTGAGACCACAATCAATCAACACTTGGGACCAACTCACAGATCTATTTTTCAAAAAATTCTTTCCACATCATAGGACCATCGCTATTCGTCAAAGTATCAATTGTTTTGTCCAATTGGATGAGGAAACTGTTTTTCACTATTTTGAACGTTTTAATGATTTGTTGAGCGAATGTCCGCACCATGGATTTGAGAAGTGGAGACTTGTCGTCATCCTCTATGAGGGACTAGACTTTAAATCTCGAACCATGGTTGAGTCTATGTGTAATGGTAAATTTCTTGATAAATCTGTGGATGATGCATGGAATTTTTTAGCCGAGATTGCAGAGAAAACCCATCAATGGGAATCCGTTAGGAAAACAGGAACAACACCACATGATATGAGTCACCCCCATGAATTAGAGTTTTATTCTTGTAATAGCTCCGACCTTAGGATTGAAAATTATCCTAGATTGCAAAATCCCTATCATGATGAT
>NC_039368.1:127370960-127374876 GCF_003573695.1 Papaver somniferum | reverse complement strand
GTGGTGGTGGTAATCGGTGGTTGGTGGTGGTGATAATCGGAGGTGGTGGTGATGGTAATCGGCGATGGTGGGAGGTGGTGGTGGGAGGAGGTGGTGGTTATATATATATATATATATATATATATATATATGTGGTTATTGGGTTGGTTTTAAATTAAATTAGGTTAAGGGTAGGTTAGTCATTTCAATGCTTTAGGACACCCCTTATAACTATAGGGTATGTGGCCTAATAGGATTATGGTCCCCCAAAAAAACCATGGTCCCCAAAAAATCGTTCTAATATTATTCCCTCGTGAACCAATAAAATCATGAACATTCTCCATATACTGCTAGCTAGAATAAGACGTTTTAGAAGAACGATTTTTTAGGGACCATGGTTTTTTTGGGGGACCATGGTCTTATTGGGCTAACCTCCCTATACTTATAAGGGGTGTCCCAAAGTTAGGTAAATACCCATTTACCCTTTAAATTAATTTTAATTAAAACTAACTTAATAACTATATTAATCTAATAATATACATCTAATCTAAATGAATTTATTAACCAAAATCAAAATCAAAATCAAAAGAGCAACCGAAAATTTTTAGTTTTGAAAAAAAGTTTATTCTCTTCTTCTTCTCTCTTTCCTTGACGTTCCTCGTTCGATTGAAAAACCCATCAATCTTTTTAATTCGTTTTTGGATAGAAAAATTGAGTAGTAATCATCAAAATATGGTTTAAATGGATGTTAAAGTGGCATGTTCGGTTAGGAATAGTTTTTAAAAAAACTAGTTTTGTAACCGAACATTCTGAAACCAAGAACACGAAGAACACTTCGGTTATCACGAATTTAATTTTTCATAACCGAATTCGGCGTTCGGTTGGTTCGCAAAAAATTCTAAAACTAGTTAGTAACCGAGCTCTACCCATAATACAAAAAAAAAAATGTAACCGAACTGTGTTATTTTTCCTACTATGTTGAGTTATGATATAACCGAACTTTACCTACCTTGTTCGGTTGGTTTGCAAAAATTTCTAAAACTATCTAGTAACCGAACTCTACTCATATTCCAAAAAGAATTTTTTTTTCCAATGTAACCGAACTGTGTTATTTTGCCTACTATGTTGAGTTTCAATTTAACCGAACTTGTTCCACTATGTTCGGTTTGTTCGCAAAAATTCTTGACAAACCGAACTCTTCACTAATTGCATACATGTGGAGTTCGGTTAGATATGTTGTTGGGTTAAAGTTTGCGAACCAACCGAACATTACTTTGTAAGTCCTATAAACAAAGTTCGGTAACCTGTGTGTATGGAAAAGGTAACCGAACAACTAAAAACCTCCATTAAAGAACGAGTTCGGTAACCTGCGTATATGGAAAAGGTAACCGAACTACACTTTCAGATGAGTTCGGTAACCTGTTCTTCACATAAGGTAACAGAACAAGCCCAAATCTACCCTAAAAATTTATATTTTTTTGAAAATTTGGAGCAATTCAACCAACATTATCTAAGTTTGAAACATACCTGGGTACCCAAATACTCTTCCTCCGGTTGTAGTTGGTAAAATCCTTTGTTTTTCATGTTTTCCTTCTTCATCTTTTCCAACTTTACTCTCTCAATAATTCTGCTTCTTTTAAAGAAAAGTCATCTGATTTTTTAATCTCATTAATTATCTTTAACTTAATCATTTTAGTAATCACTACACTAACTATTATTAACACTAACTAATCATTACCAAAAAATTAATCAAGAGGGTAATTTAGGTATTAATATAAATATCTAGATAAGAGGTGACCTAGATTTACTTCTAATGTCTTTACCCTAAAATAAAACCATGGTCCCCCAAAATAACCATGGTCCCCAAAAAACCGTTCTTTTAGAATCACAACCATACTATAGTATTGTTTTGATATTCTCTCTCTCCCTTCTCAAAAACTAGAGAAAAACCCATCAACTTCTTCTTCCTCCTTTGCTCAGATTTAGTCCTTTAGGGACTAGACCTGAGAAAATTTTCTTGTTTTTAGATATTTTTGTTGTTATTGAATAATTTCTTGCTATTAGAGCGATTTTTTTTCTTCGCTATTTGGGCGATTTTATCTACACTTTTATAGTGTTTCTTTCCTACGATTTGTTCGTGTTTGGTTTTCTTAATAAAAGTACATCGGCGATTCGGCAAGCGCAAAGATCCATTCTTCTCCATCATAAAAATAGTCCTTGAGTTCGGGTCAGTTGCACATGAAGAATGTTTGGGCATATCACTCCTTTGTCATAGGAGTATCTCTTTTCGAAGAAGAAAAAATCTATCAAAATGGTCGAATTATAGTTTCGTATACCATTCATTCTCCAATCTCATAGTACAAGATTTGGGTGCTATCATGGTAGATCGCTCTTTCTCTTCGCGATTTATTTACGTTTTATATCTTTCTTTGTATTTGTTTCATGTTATGATATACCTATTTCTCTTTAAAACCATTATGTAAACGTTTCTTATGGAATGAAATACTTATGGTTTGATGATCAAAAAAAAAATCACAACCATACGAAACTCATTTGATTTCAAAAACAATCTAAATATTAACCATGGTTGCCAATAGGCAGGAGTTTACTTGACGGGAAAAGAATCTCATAAAAAATAAAATGAAAATATTATCCAATAAAATGGATTTTTGTTGTGGACACCATGGAGGCATACAGATTGTCCGTGGCACAATCCTGACTAAAATAGAAAAGCGTGTGGGCTCCGCCCATTAACAGACTTGCTTACCACCTACTTTACTCCATGCTATGTACAGGTTTCCAACCAAAAGAGATACAGTGTCTGATCTGATTTAATAATGCAGGAGAATAAAATGCATGATGAGATGGTTAAAAGGGAGTTCAAACAAGGTTATGATTATGGTCTGGGAAGCACTGGTACGGATACGGGACACGGACATGACATGACACGGACACAGGAATCTCCAAAACTCAAAATCATCAGGACACGGACACGTTTATATATATACTAATCAAATAAGTTTTATATACTAAAATCATAGTATTATGGTATATCAAATATATTGATCACACAATTATATGAAAAAAAAACTCAATTTAGATCAGTCCACAAGTAGAAAAATGAACTATTATACTAATTTTCATGACACACTAGATTACCCAACTAGTAAAATAGAATATAGATTTTTACACGTGCGTCGTATCGGTAACTCGGTATCCCACGTGAGTCATGTATCACAAACGACGTGCTCGGACGGGGACACAACACCAATACCGATGTGTTCGTGCTTCACAAATTATGGTAAACCAAACATCACTCCTCGTGACCACACTCTCTTGCTTTAACTAGATCTGCAAACACTTGAAAGTTTAAAACCCCACATAGAAAATATGTCCGACAACAAAGTTGATGAGAATTTGTAAAGAGTCCAGAGACCTGTATTTTTGTAGATGATGCCAATTTGTCCTACACTGTTATGTGGTGGTGGATCCTTAGTACCTTACCTATATTTGGCATGCAAAGCCAAACTACTACCTCTTTTTGGAAAAAAGATATTTTTATAATATTTTCATTTTGACCTAAAACTATTGCTGCCCAGAATATACTACTGCAGTAAATATTTTTGATAGAGTCTTGAGAGGTGGTGGAAGGTATTGTGGTTTGTGGAGGTCCGTCTTTTTGGGAGTTCCAGTGGAGGTTATCTACACTGTCCATCAGATATGGAGGTCTTGGTTTATACAGAGCTAAGGAGGCGTCGCAATATGCTTTTGTAGCACTGCGTGTACAATTCTGGGACCTACAAGATCATATATTAAGGAGTAATGGAGTAGAAAGCATGGATGACAATTTTCATAAGGCTTTGAAGACATTACAAGAAACTCTTCCTGATTATGATTTTAGCATCTTCACCAGTAAGGACACCCCCCCCCCCCCCCC
>NC_039368.1:127155907-127370804 GCF_003573695.1 Papaver somniferum | reverse complement strand
CCCCCCACCACCACCCACCCAAGGCACAAAGTAACTACTTTTTGGTAAAGTAGTTAAGGACATAGATAGAGTTTACGAGCTATCGGACAGATAAAGAGCGGTCTTTGGTTGCCTGCAAGGGCAGAAGATGTCACCCGTTGAGTACCTGGTACATCCTTAAATACAGGTTAATGATCCCTCTGTACCCTTCGGATACACACTGTCCTGCTTGCATCACGGGATGCTTAGACATGTACGTGAAACATGCATTCCATTGCAAGGTAGATCCTGGTTTTAAATACAAAAATGATCACGTGAGAGATAGGTTGTACGATGTACTGTGGAGAGCTGGTATTTCAGCAAAGAAAGAAGCGGCTGTCAACTTTTTTACAAACTCACTTGAAGGGAGATCAACACTTAGGCCAGCAGACGTTCTTATTTTTGGATGGGCTAATGGAAAACATGCATGTATGGACCTCACTGGTGTTTCTCCGTTAGTAGGCATTCGACATGGCACATTTACTGTGGGCCAAGCATCATTTAGAGATGCCTCGGGTAAGATAGCAAAGCATGAGAAAGCGTGTATTGATAATGAACATGCTTTTATTTCCTTTGCTTTTGATACTTTCGGTTTTTTTGGTTCCAGAGGCGGTTGGACTTCTCAAGAAAGTCCAGAAAGTCATGCACAGTAATGTCAGGACTCCTGATTCGAGAAAATTTGTTTTTAAGAGGATAGCTTTTTGCAATTCAAAAAGTGCTCGCTTGCCTGTTGTATAAAGTTTAACTATTTAGAATAAATTTATTATATCCAAATATGGAAGTATCTGTTCTGGAAAAACGGAGGGAATATTGATTGGGAATATTGATTCATTTTTCTACACAAAGGTTGAAGGACCGAGATATACCTCGCCATTCAAAATTAAATTTTAGAAGTTGAAATGGTAGAAGTGGATTATTAAAAAACCATTCTGCATTCATCCAAATTCTCAATTACACTCCAATTGCCCCTAATAAGAGTAGGGTATACTGGGGAGGTGTCAAATTTCGCGTAACTGTAAATATTTTACAATTATCTAATATATACTGTAAATATTTTATAATTATCTTATATAGATTTTGATACTCAGTATCTCATTAATACTTTGTCTTTTATGTAAACATAGCCAATGAATAATCACTGTGAAATAGGTGATCCAAGAATGATGAAGAAGATGGGTTTCGAGTTTTATCAAAAATCCATAGCCCGAGGAATTGCTGGTATGGGTTATGTGCCGGCGCTGCGAGACTAAGAAAAACGGTAACAAACTGCATCATTCCGTGATCGATGTTATTACTAATCGATATTCATGAATTATATTGTATGTAAATCATACTGTCATGCTATAAATATATCTCACTATTTGCTTTCATTTTTGTCTTTAAAAGCTTAAATTTCCCCGGAATGTATTGTATAGATTCCCAAACTCTCGGTAGAATCTCACTCAGCAAGGAGTCCCCAAAAATCTGTTGGAGGCTCAAAAATATGGTGTCGCATATCAGAAAAATGGAGAAGAGTCGCACCAAGTCGACTACTCTTATGTCACCAAACTTGCTAATTGTGTGGATATCTTCCCCCTCTTGCAGAGCCGAACCTGTGCATATTAGGGCCCTGTGCGAACTTAATCGCAGGGCCTTTTTACGTTCAATTTTTTTTTCCCGACAATTTCGAATAGCAATGAGAAAATGAAACTAAGACGATTATTATTATATATATATATATATATATATACACACACGTATATATATATAAATTCTTTACAATTATAAGCATTGATTTTATACATATTGTCTAGTTTAACACAAAAAAAAGGGTCTAAAGAAAGATTGTAGACTAGTTTTTCTAGTATTTATTGTTCGTATCTTTGTAAATGACTTCAAGTTCTCCCATCCGTGAGTTAGTTAACCAAAATCCTTGAAAGAGGAGGGAGGAGGGTGTTGATTGTTAGCATACATCACTAAATTAGAGTGATTGATTAGTCTTATCAGTCGATTTGCTATCGAACAAAAGTTTTGTTTGAGAAAGTTTGGGAATTTTTAAAGAAATTTTCCCTTTAGATCGAAAGGAAGACATGAGAATAGAAAGAAGACCTAAGTGAACACGTAGGTGAAAGATAAATCATAAATATGTCACGACTGGGCATATTTTCCGTGCTTGAAAAAAGGCCTTGATCTGAGATGGGCCATGTGCGTCGCACCTCCTGCACACCCTCAGGCCCGACTCTGCCCTCTTGCATTTCGACTCTCTGTCATTTAGATAGACCACGTGTTTGTTTATTTTTTTTCTTTTCTTTCCTATTACAATTAAATAATAGAGAAGTAGGGAAAACAGGGATAGGAAATAGGGAAAACCTAAACAAATATCTGGTGATTTTTTTTTAGCATGAATTTTATTAAAACCTAAAAGGCCAGAGCAACTGCAATGGTGCGACCAAAACTAAAAATCAAAAATAAAAAAATACTAAAAATTTTGGGTTTGGCCTGTGGTGGAGAATAATGGGAAACGACCAAAAAAATTTTGTCAAACGTAGGTTATATGTCCACCCAAGTGAGGCGGACTTTGTATGTTGGCCTGGTGATGATTCACCACATGTGCCACAAGTGTGTGTGATTTAATATATTGGGTTATATTAAATATGCGGACTTTATATGTTCGCTCCACCATCGCACGCACATTTAATCTCCATCCCACTCCAAACGGTTATTATACCAACGCCCTGCTCCAGACGAACTTTTAGTCTCCGCTCGGTCAAATATAGTTTTGGTCTGGGTTTCAGACCAAATATAATCTGATATTTGGTTATACTTTAGTTTTACTCCGTCCCACTGTGTCTGCTTTATGGACCAGATTTATGGTTTTACTCGTCCACTGTGGTTGCTCTTAGCAGTCGGTACTCGGTAATTGATTTAAATATAGCCTTAGTCATTCTCTGATCAAGACTAATTGAGAGTAAAGTTAGTAAAAGGTTAAATATATTCTTGGTTATTTTTATGCCACATTTTTTGTAAATTGAAACCTAACGAAAATATTCAATTTGATAAAAAGATTGAATTTGGTGAGGCTTTTTTTGGTGAAGCTTTTTTACATAATTCCTCGTGTATCCTAGTTTTCCTTATGTATCCTATTCTTTTAAGGGGATAATTGGAAAACAAACTTTAATATAACATATCTAAAAATCCGTGCTTTGGAGTTTTACAACTTTTATCTCGTTGGAAAGGTTATAAAAAAATCTACGTAATGAGCACAAACAACAATATCAAATTTAGAGTTTTTACGAAAAATTCGGAAGTGTTTATCATTTTAGGCACAATTTTAGAAAATTAAATGTATATCCATCATGCAAACCACCACAAATGATACATAATACTTTATGTAGCCATATTTTGGTTTATACATCAACTAATCTTCCGTTGCAACTAATAAAATGTATGTATATGCTTTATAAAAAATATTATGTGCTCCCTCCGTTTCAAGAAAAATGATACTCTAACTTTAGAGGCAATTTTCGAAAATTGAATACATAGTCATTATACAAACCACCACAAAGAATGCAAAACACATCATGCAACCAAATTTTGGTTTATGGATCGTTAATTTTCCGTTTAAGCAAAAGTGATACGTTCGAAAGTATCACTTTTTCTTAAACGGAAGAAAACATCATTTTTTCTGAAACAAGGCGAAAATCATTTTTTTTTTTTAATGAGACGAAAGTAATTGCAAAATATACCATCTTTAAATTCTTCTTCGGTCGGCCTTTTCACGGTTGCAGCGGCTGTACCAGTGTACTTGCGGATAGAGTGGCAGTATATTTTTATTTTTTATTTTTTTTACGAAAAGAATTGGAAGTGGAAATTATTTCATGCATGAAGCCTTATTACACTGTTCACCTGATGAGATAGAAAACTAGAATTAGAATTAAAAATAAAAAGTAAGTTTGACTTGCCTTTTCTGCTAATAGTTAGAAGAGACTCAAAGAGTCAGAGTCCACCTTACTACCTAACAAACAACCACCCGTCACGCCGTTGATTACTCACGGTAATCCAACTCTTTAATCATTTTTTTTTTCAAAAGAGGAAAACAAGAAAAATAAATGAACAAGGAGTGCCTGCATTTGCCTTGTCCTTACTAGGGAGCCGTGACCTCAAATTTTGCTAACTCGTTCTGGCAAGATCATAATCTTCTTTCAGATATAATTAAGTAGGATTACAGAGTAGTATCAAGTATGTTTTTTTTTCCCAGGTCTGGTAGTGAAACAGCCGATGGATAAAGCCAAATATGTCAAAAAAGAAAAATCAAAAATATATGCCTGTAATCAAGTGTGGTGTGATTTGAAGTTCCACGTAGATGTATCCTCTCTATTCTACATATCGACACCACTTTGTAAGCCGTTTTTTTTAATAATAAATTTGTTTATATTATCAAAAATAAATAAATAAATAAATAGATAGAAGAGAGTTTAAAAAGGAACCCTACATTGAAAATTTGTCGGTAATCAATCCATGAAACTGCTTTTAATAAAAGGAAACAACAAACAAATTTGAATTAGATGATGAGAAGAATTTGCGTAGACTGTTAATAATTTGTTTGGTAATATGATGCCAATTTGTACTAGATTGTGTAGTGGTGGTGGTGGACCCTTAGGGCAACTGCAATGGTGCGATCAAAACCAAAGACCAAATACCAAAAAAAAGATCAAATTTTAGGTTTAGTCCGTGGCAACAAGCAACGGTACCCGACTAAAATTTGATCGAGCGTAACTCAAATATCCGTCCCACATAACTTTCATCAGGCGAACACTATATGTTCGTCCCTCTTTTTTTTATAAAATTTTTTTTCATGGGACGAACTAAGTATGTCCGCCCAATTCTTTTCAAAAAAAATTTGAAAACAACTTTTCAAGGGGCGGACTCCAGTATGTCCGCCCCATTTTCTCTATTTTAATAAAAAAAAAAAAATTCAAAGAGCGGACATATAATGTCCGCCTCATTTTTTTTTTCTTTTTTTAATTCAAAAACTTTCGTCAGGCGCATTTTATACTTACGCCCCACTCCGGATGAACTTTTAATCTCCGCTCGACCAAATTTGGTTTTGGTCTTGGTCCCAGACCAAATATAGTCTGAAATTTGGGTTTTGGTCCAGATTTTAGTCTTTAGTCCGTACCACTGTGTCTCGTTCCTCGACCAAATAAATGGGTTTGATCGCCCACTGTGGATGCTCTTACCTATCTGTGGCATCCAAAGCCAAGTCTCATCCACATCTCTAAAACATACATTTACCCTTCATTCATTATTTGACGGTGGATTGGGACCAATGTTGTTCTCAGCTTGAACAATAGTATACTTGTCACAAACAGATGTAGATGGCTTTCAAAACAAATTTTGTTCTTCTATGGATCATTCATTACGCCAAGCACTATGTTGGGAAAAATCCAAAAACGTAATTATTATGGTCTTTCATATCCCTACGTGTGTAGGAATATTTCTCTTTTTCTCTATAAGGAGGATCACATCTGAAATGCCTTGTACGGAAGTGAAATCACACGGCTACTCTGTTGCCGTATGAATTTACATTTTAGAGTTACTCAGTAGCTGTAGCATTTTATACGGCTACTGAGTTTCCGTATCTGGTTTTTAAAGTTTTATCTTAAAACTTTCTTTTTTTTACTTTTTTTTTACTAAAATTCTTCTATTATATCTCCTTTTTACCTATTATATATCGTTTTTTACTCTAAAATATCTTCTTTTACCTAGACAAATATTTCCTTTTAGAAAGAAAAAAATGGGAAAAAAATATACGGCAACTGAATAGCCGTACATCGCTATTCATACGGCTACTGAGTTTCCGTATCGTGTAGGGAAGGGAAGAAAGGACACCATAGTGAGGTTGCCTTCCTTGTGCTAACCCTTTCCTTTATTTGAGGGATAGGAAAGCGATGCCCTCTCCCATAGTGGTTGGTCTTATAGTAGTAAGTTATAGGGAAATTTGGTCAATTGTCCAAATATTTTTAAACATGGCTCTGATAGACGAGTAAAAATTAGTATGGGTGAAATAAACACCAAAAAATTAGCAAGAATGAATCTAGATTCATCCTGGCTTAAACTTAACAAAATAGCGAGGACGAAACTGGATGCATCCTCATGTAAATTAAAAATAAGAAAAAGTATTTGAAAATGGGTAGGATGCAACTGTTTACATCCTGACTATTTTTACATTCTCATCCATTTGAACAGTATCAAATTTTACATGTATTTTTCACCCAAAAATTATCATTATTGGGTTAATTGACCAATTTTGTGTAAGTTATAATGTATTCGAAATGCGGAGAGAATCTCGGTGGAGCAGGAGAATCCTGGACCTTAGAAACAATAACATTAAACATTCTGTTGGTGCAGGCAAATTTCAAACTATTTATTATTTGTTATTCTTGTTTCTATGAGGTTCAAGAACCAAGATATACCTCACCAATCAAAATAAAATTCTGCAAATGAAAAGGTAGATATAGTTATAAAGTGGATTAGTAAAAAAATCTCAATCCAATTTCCATCCTTCCCCCTCGAGATTCTGAGTGAAAGGGTATACCTACTGCCTAACATATTTCAAAACGAGAAAAGATGTACCGTACGATCTATTCGGAAATTCAATTTTCATTATCCGATCAACAAAGAATTCGGTGTTGACGAGTTTCAAATTCAAATCACTTATATCATCACACTATAATTTTATCACCTTAATATAAGAACACTGGTTTGCTTGCCATAGTGTAAGTCATGCAAGATTTGGACAGGCCGGCGTAAATCCAATGTTTGACTTTTAGGAGATATTCTCTAGCCGACCCGGTATTTACTACTGGAAAAGGTTTTGGATTTGGATTTGCACGGGCGGTAACTTAACGCAGAGACACACATTGATTGTGCACCCTACCATCCACAGAATAGGCGTGCCACGAAAAACAAAATAAGTGTTTATTGCGTTGGGTGGAAATGAAAGCTGAGTCAGAAGGGGGTGGTGGGACCCAATCAATGATGATGAAGATGGGGTTCGTTCTTCTGAATATTTTCCATTATTATTTTGTTTCTTCTTTCATCTCTCTCCCTCTGTTATCTTTCCTGAGTAAACAAAAACTAAAGAACCCCACTGGTCTGGTCCGGTCCGGTCCGGTCCGGTCTCTTGTATTTTGTAACAGTAGTTCCTTCTACTTGAACCAAACTAGTCTTCTTCTTCATCTACTACCTCCATCCATTCCCCACCTCTTTTCAATTTGTCTCTTTTTAGTCTTTTCCTTTCCCACTTCACATAAATCCCTCCCTCCCTATCAACTCCATTCACATTACTATCCCTTTCCCACTCCTTTTGGGGCCTCTTCTACTCCTCCTTCTGAAGAAGAGGAGGTCTAAATCTTGAATGGGGGTTTCTGTTTTTCTTGCAGAAGCAGAACCAGGTGAGTGAAACAAACCCATTTCTTAGATCATTTTTTTCTTTTCATTTGGAATATTCCTTGAATCTTTCTTTGGGTTTAATCTAACTTGTTTCTTTTCTTTTTTTTGAAACCCAGGTTGAGTTTTTTTTTTTTTGGTTTCACAGTCATGGAGACTATGTCTGCCTCATCTTATGGTCTAAATGGACCACCTAAATCATCTCATTATGATGAGATTTGTATGCAACAGTCTTTAATCTTCTCTGATAGTCTCAAGGTAAGAGGAATTTTTTTTTTAAATTGAAGTGCTAGAGGTGTTTGTTGAATTGTCTCAATGGGGTTTTAGCCTTTTAGGGATTGTTTTTTTTTTTTTTATTAGTTTGTGTGATTTTGGGGTTTTGTAGGAACTGAAGAATTTGAGATCACAGTTGTATTCAGCTGCGGAGTATTTTGAGTTGTCTTATAACAATGATGACCAGAAAGAAATGTAGGTGCCACTAATTTCTATGCTTCTTTTTCAATTTCAATTGGGGTTTCTAGGGTTTAATGGAGATTCTTTTCTGATGATTTCTCTTTTGTTTTCTCCTTTTGATTTGGTTTAGAGTGGTGGATACTTTGAGAGATTATGCGGTTAGAGCGTTGGTGAATACGGTGGATCATTTGGGTTCTGTGACTTGTAAGGTTACTGATATGATGGATGAAAGGGTAAATGTTGTCTCAGGAGCAGAGCTTAGGGTCACTTGCATCGAACAGGTAATTTCTGGGTTGCTCTTACTTTTTAGAAGCTTTGGATTTACTTCCTGCTTATGGTTTATCGAACATAGATTTAAAACAGAGATTCCCCTTACAAGCAATTGATTGACAATAGGAAGCACTAGGTAATGTCGGTCTTGCAAGTGTGGTCTATATGCTTGCTTTCTATTGAACAAAGGTATATGTTAAAATCTCAACATGTAGAAAACCAAAACCTGGCAATGTTCTGATCCATAAGTGTGACTAATGTTAATTATTGAAGCAAATATCAAAATTAAGCAAAGCTTGTGACACAACTTTAGTCCAGCCTAGTTAGAAGAAGCATAATGCGTTCATGGAGTAACTGGTATCTCAGTATCAAAAAAAAGGAGTAACTGGTATCTCAGCGCCCAAAACGAAAGGAGTAACTGGTATCTTGTGGAAACTGAAAACTAAAACTAGAAATAGAATATGTAATCTAGGTAATTGAGGGAAACCGGCATCTTGGAATCTGGCATACCTGAGAAATGTCCTGTGTCAATATAAGCTGATGTTGAAACTAAGAAAAGCTTGTGTGATAACGTTTGTCCAGCCTAGCTAGAAGAAGCAATGATGTATTAATGGAGTGAGAGGTATCTCATGGAAAATAAAACTAGAAATACAGAAGCGTTAAGTTGTTTGTTCCATGTTAAGCCGTGGTCCTAGGTATTTTGAGGGAAACTATGGTTTTGGAGTCTGGCATACTTGAGAAATGCTCTGTGCTAAACTTTTATCCTTTTACATGAAGAAGCTAGTCTCCTTTTGTCAATCTTGTGCACTTGTTTAAGGTTATTAACCCTAAGATAAGTTGTTGAACATTTCAAGTCACTTGACTTATCTTTTCTTTGTTCTTGGGCGGTTGTTTTCAGAGATTAAAGACATGCCAAAGCTATATTGACCATGAGGGCCTTTCACAACAATCTCTGTCAATAGCTACTCCAAAGCACCACAAGCGGTACATCTTGCCTGGCAAGTATATTTATCCCTGTTCTGCTTTTAACCTTCTCCCGAACCATTTTATTACTACTTTGTAACCTTTACGTCTTTTATACTTCTACTCTGTTTTTGAGGCGTGTACCTAAAGCTTTCGAATCTGTTATGCAGTTGGGGAGACAATGCGTGCTTGTGGCCCTACTATATCTGCACACCAATGGTGCAGCCTAGATGATGAAGACCAATGGCATCAATTCAAGAATGGTACTTAATATTTTTACTTGTTTCCTCTTTTTATTGATCTATTTCGTAGCATTTCTTAATATGTGACATATTGGTCAGTTCACTATATCAGTCTCATCTGATCATTTGATAAAATTGATTTTTCTCTTAAAGCTGTTCGGTCAACCATAATTGACACCTCAACACCTTCAGTAAGGTAATTATCAATTTTCTCTTGTCATTGCTAAAAAATTAAAATATCATTGTTGGTCATGATTGTAGGGAGTCTTAATATTCTCAATTTGATCTCATATACAGAAAAGAGCGTTCTCGTTCAGCTTCTCCACAGCGTCCCAGTCAACATGAATCCCCACAGCGTCCCAGTCGACATGAATCCCCACACCGTCCCAGTCGACCTGAATCCCCACACCGTCCCAGCCGGTCCGTAACTCCACAGCGTTCCAGCCGATCAGGGACTCCACAGCGTTCTAGCCGGTCAGGGACTCAACAGAGCTCCAGCCGATCAGGGACTCCACAGCGTTCCAGCCGATCTAGTACTCCTCAACGTTCAGCCCGGCCTGGAATCGGAGTCTTTTGCTTCACAGGTGCTAATTTTGTTGTTTTCAATCGTTGTCATTTCTTGGTTCCAGAGGTATCATAATTGTGTACTGATGATGCTTATTTTATATACAGAACAATCCATCTCAGAGAAAAGAACCATATCACCAGGCCGTCCAAGGTATCCACTTGCACGATCTGGATCTCTTCAAAGTAGGACAACAACTCCTATCTCAAGTAGATCGACAACTCCAGTCCCTAATAGACCAACCACTCCAAGCGATCCAATTACAAAACATCGGGTAAGTACAGAAATTGAAATTCTTTAAAGTTCATACATTTTGCTAGTGCAAGTAAGTAGTAATTGCATTCTGGGTAAGGATCAAATTACGCTAGTTGTGGTCCTAAACTTGATGCAAAAGATTTACTGTAATATGTGCTACAAATTACTGTGAAAGTTCACCATCAGATTTCTTACCCTTCCATTCTTGGTTCCTGCAGAGCTCTTTCGATTCTTGGAAATCAGCTTCTATGCGTGTCAGTTCTGAAAGGAACATTCCAAAAGAGGTAGAGCGAGCCCCTAGCAGAAGTAAACGCCTCCTCAAAGCATTGCTTAGCAGACGTAAGTCAGCAAAAGACGAAGCACTTTATACTTTCTTAGATGAATACTAAAAGAAACAATGATGAAATACTTCGAGCCTGCCAGAACCAGTTTGCCTTCTGAAATGATTAGATCTCCTGATTTCCTTCTTAGTTTGTTTATAACTTTATAGTTTATACTTCTGTTGAAGTTCATATCATCGAAGTCTGTAAATGACTATAGTTGAGTATCAATGAAGCAGTGGTTCTCTTTAATCCCTACTTTTCTACACCTGATTATGTAATTGTCTCCTCTGGTGTTTTCTGGAAAGATTGTTTATATTGGTTTCACAAAATGCTCCAGAGATGAGTTTCTGGAGAAACTCTCGACAAAACTGTTCTGACATACTAGAGAAACTGATGCAATACAATTGAGAAACTCAAGAAGCACTAATGATGTTAAGCAATTTGAGCAAATCTTATACAAATTTCTTAACTGGCACAAATATGAGAAAGTTACTGCTAGAAAATTACGTAGTTCACAAACATGAGTCCTGAAAAATCAGCTTTGCAGCTTTGAAGGGAAAAATCGACAGTTTTACATCACTATTATCACAACTGCATTCCTGGCCCAAATTCTTCGATAGTTTTTGTTGCAAGTGTAAGAACGTCAACAAATGAACTGTATGATGCTCGCAGAAACCTTGCTTCGACTGCCTCAAAATGTCTGAAAAAAAGAAAGAGGATTTATCTTAATGAGATACAAGACTAAGCAGATCACCCACGATGTTGGTAAATAATTTCAGATAGGCTACAAAATCAGTTTCTCGAATCTTCTCTATGTTCTCAGCATGTTAGAAATGTGTCCACATAATTTTACACTCCAAGTACAGCTTACAATGAAAACCAGGTGATAACATTAAAAACATAGCAATAACAATGTCAAGTCTAATTTAACAGCTGAAAGCATGACATGGATGTGATGCAGAAGATAATACTCACACTGAAAGTTTTCCATCATTCACAGTCATCAACCTTCTCACTTTGTCAGGTTGCAACTGTGACATCACATACAAGGGATTCAGTTTGATGTATAAAATTGTTAATCGAGATAATAAGGATCAGACAGGTTGAGCATATTCAATTCAATAAGTAATAAAAACTGGGGAATTACAAGTATAGTGAAGCATTACCTCGGCATCAACAGCTATTGCTGCACATACTATGGAAGCATTCTCATCAGACCCATAATTCACTTCCAAATCACTGCAGACAATATAAAAAGGATACGATAAGATGGCATTAACCTAAGCTAGAGATTGCAGTTCAGCATAGAAGCAGTGATAAGAAACAGCCCAAACACACTGAGTATTATGACAATAATTTCCCGAATCTCTCGATGACATAACACGGGATTGAAAGCCTGAAAACTCTTGTAAATTACCTATTTATTAGCAAGAATTCAAATCTTCTTGCATAAACCAAAAAATAGGTATTTATTAGCAAGAATATTGGGAAAGAAGGGTGGTGAAATATCAAGATCACTTCATAAATGTAAATTACCACCTATGCATGTATCTTCATCAACACAATGTCATCATCCAATGAAAAAATGGTGGTATTATTGAAATGTTCAGAAGAAAAGAGCTTCCAAGCAGAATTCGGTTTAAGGTTTGGTGAATCAGAGGCATCAGGTCCTTCTGGTGAGTCAGCTAGGAGAAGTGGAGATCTTAAGGATGTTAGGTTAGCTAGTTTCTTCACATCAGTTTGTAATCTTTATTTGACTTAGAGCAAGGCAGCCAATGGAGTTACAATTGCTGTTGCCGATACCATAAGGAATGTCATAGAAGACACCTGCATAGAAGATGGCATTCCGTTGCCAAATGTCCGCCGGGTGGTTTTCAAAAAGGTCATTCAATAATGTGAAAAGTATTATGAACAACAAAATCGGCCTGCGTAATATGCCAAGGGCAATGAACCATTACTCTTAGATATTCTATTCCCAGCAAATTATCTAAATCTCAGGAGAGTTGATGTGCCTGCAAGTTGGTTGAAAGCAAGACTCGAGAAGAGATCCTCATTGCCTTGAACATTAAAAGCAATTTGGACACAGGACACAAGGCTCATATGCAAAGAACACTAACCAGATCGTTGGGCTGTGTTTTCAAGAGCGGATATAGGATAACTGGTCATCGATTTTACCACCATTATCTACATGGAGTTCTACTGATGTTAGTTGGCCAATACACTAAAGAAACCTAGAATTTGCAGAACCATATGCATCAAAGTAATTATTGGCGGGCACTTAACATCAACAACATAATGATTGCGACTTAAGAACAGATTTAGGTTGAAGCCGTTACCATTGCATTAAGCTCAGCTTAGTTTTCATGTAATATGAGAATCGGAAGATTTTCCGATTCACTGAATTGTTAAGGGTTTCAAAATCAATAACCCCCAGAGCTAAACTCAACAACAATTGTAAAAGAATATGAAGCAGTAACCTTCTCAAATCAATTTACTAAATTAGGTAAAACCCATCACGAATTGATAATAATCAAGCTCAAATTTGATGGAAATCAAAATCAATTAAGAACCCATCATTCAAAATCAGTAGAAGAGAGTTAGAGACTGACCAGCTGAACTGCCATGGAGAAGGAAGAGTTTGTTCATCGGCTGTAGCCGCAACAGCATAGATAGATGCAGACATCTCTCAAAACAAAACCAGAAAGAAGAAGGAGAAGAAGAGTGAGACCGTGAGGATAACTGGCAGAGATTGTCAGGGGGTTTACTAGGGTTTTAGGGATTTGGTATACAGGGGAAGAACTTTTCACTGTTAAAGAAGAAATTTTGGAGAAGGAGGTTTCGGAGAGTGGCTTCTTTTTTCGGAACGACTTTCTTCACCTTTGGTCCATGGATTTGTATAGAGCGTTTGGATACCAAGAGCAGAAGCAGAAACATTCTGCTTCACAAAAAGTTAATCTTTTGGCCTATTGAAGTTAGGATTGCACATGGGTTGAATTGGATCGGGTTTGGCCTCGCCCATCACCCAACCCACTGATGGTGGGTAACAAAAATTGTCACCCGCAACCAACCCAACATTACAATGGGTCGGTTTTCACCCGACCCACATTACAGTGGATTGGATCGGGTGGGTGGTGGATTACCCGCCATAAAATACAATGAACATTACATTACAGTTACAGACTTATTCTCTTTGCAGTTTCTACTTCATATACTACGGCTTCAGTTGATGGTAATATAGTGTTACAGCTTGCTGCGAGGAAGAAACAAAATTGAAATAAGAATTAAGAACCCAGTCGAAATAATCCAACCCAAAATCAATCTTAGGAAACAAAACCCTAATTAGTAATTACAATGATTCCTAGTCTCACCTTCGGTTGTTGGTTTGCTACTATACTTGTGACGATGTTGATTGATGGCTGCTGGTGATGTTGTGATTTGATTTACAAAGCGAAGAGAAAGTGAAAAAAAAAAAGAAACTGAGTCTGAGAGGGAGAGAAGAGGCTGCCGGTGAAGGGAACTGAAGAGAAGTTAGTGATGATTAGGGTTAGGGCATTATATATCATTACTTCAGCGGTTATGGTTCATCTAGGATAGGTAATCTAAGGGTTTTAGAATTAATTTAGACATATTTAGGAGGGTGGGTGGGCTGGGTCGGGTGAGGGAAGCTGTCACCCACATTCGACCCACCATACGATGGGTTTTGATGCTGTGACCCATAATCGACCCGCTCCTAGATGGGTTGGGTCGGATACGGGTAATTTCAGACGGATGTGGGTTGGATTGGTGGGTTGAGTCGGTTTTGTGCAACCCTAATTGAAGTCATTCAATAATTGTTTACCTAAACTAACTTCTGGTTTTTTTTGTTTACAGAAGTAAAAAAAAAACAACTTTTATTTGTGTATCCAAACAACCAAGTAAAGTTCGAAGGATTTTGACTTTTTAACTTTTTCAGGGTGTTTGGATACTAGAAGCAGAAAGAAGAAATCAATCATAAAAGTCAGAAGCAAAGAAAAAGGTTTGCTTCCCAAAAAGTGAACTTTTTTGCTTCTAGATACCAATCTCTGATTTCGTTGCTAACCTAACTTCTCAAAAAACTGATTTCGTTGCTAACCTAACTTCTCATAAAAAAAAAAATCCTCTCTTTTGAGAGTGTGTTGAAACACATGTAGAGATTTTTGACCTTTGGATTGCCCGATTGAATTATTTATAATATTTTTTTATTTTATTTTTTACCTGAAAGTTCACTTATATCATCTAATCTATAACTCCATTTTTTTTATTAATGGATCGAATAAGACTTTATATTCATGTTAAAAAATCGTTTACATCAAAGAATTTCCTGGTTTCGGAACCAAGAAACATAACCCCTCTCTGTGAATGTGGGATATCTAAATGAAAGAAAATGAAAAGTTTCGCAACAACTGCCAGTACCACATAAATATAACTTAGTGTTGCTTATGTCTTTACGACTCACGAGTATCGAAGATCCTTCTATGTTTCAGGACTTTTCACTGTTATAAAGAAAAGGAATTTGGAAAGTGGCCTCTTGTTATTATTCTGAAGCATCTTTTTCACTTTTAAAATTTAGATTTTGACTTTTTAACTTTTTGATAGATTTTTTTTTTTTTTTTTTCGAAATAGTAGTTACTTTTATTAATAAGGGTTTTCTTTGGGGTACCGAATACCTATCGAACCATTCATTACAATTACATTAAGGAAGGATGGGCATATGTTATCCTTTAGCTAAAGCCAAACGACAATCTTTTCATAGCTTCAGTAGGTTGGTAAATGGTCGGTTATCAGTCAAGCAAAACTATTTTCAATTTCTCTACTTCACAAATATAGATTAGAGTATAATAGTAAGAACAAGTTTGTTCCTCAGGGTGATATGAGTTGTCAAATTTTTTTGATTACTTAAGTAAAAAACGGGGTTTTGGTTGTGATTATAACTACATTATACTAAATCAAATAAAATAATATGAATATCAGAGATAAAGAATACTAGTTAGAGGTTTCATCTTCCATCTTCCAACATGTTATCAACTAAATCGTACTCAACATTCATTCTCTCTCAATATGAACCCTAAAGCATCCTTTCGCAGGCTCACTCTGGCAGAACTCCTATTATCATTAAAGGCGCAAGAGCCGCTCTTTTAATCCTTTTTACTAAATAATTTGACACAAGAGCCACTCAATTTTAACCCAATGAAAGCAATGGTTTTTGTGATTGAGGTTATTTTAAGCAATCTGGCGCAAGAGCTACACGGATAACATAAGGCACGCTTCTACACATAGTTGTATGGCAACATCCCGTCGTTAACAATTATGTATACTACTTGTAACCAGTATATTTCGGTAATTCCGGATCTCTGTTAGAGCATTGCTCGGTCGAACTCGCATGCATTTCTATCTCAAGCATGTTTGTCAATGTTAGTGATCAAAACTATAAGTCTTGATTTCTAGTCTACTTATAACTAAGTCTCGGACTAGGATAGAAAGTGTAGTTGAGCTCAAGAACTCCATGACGATCATCATACAAGACGAAGAACTACTCAAGGAACTGGTGGAACTTCATAGACTAAAAGGTATGTGGAGACTTGAACTTACATATCACTCAAAAGTCTATCTACTATATCTCTTATCTTGAGACAAAAGTCGTTTTGCTATATAGACTATGATTATACACATTTGCTATTTCGAGCCGAGTTTATCTCGCTTATCTATTCTCGAAATATGTGTTGGTAAGCTTTCGATTTGGCCAAGTTCATCTTTACTAGTGACGAAAGTCATGTTAAGTTTCAATCACTTGAAAATGGCTTTGACGAAAAATGGTTTGTGAATAACAATCATATAACGTCCTCTAAGAATGTTTCAATGACTGAAATGAGAGTTTAGATTATATAACCATAGTTGGATATAAACATTTTGAGGTAACTCATACATGTATAAGTCCTTGTTCCTTGAACCAAAGTATGCGTACTTTGTTGATCAGGAAAATCGGAACTAGAGTCCCGTACCCAGTCCGCGTACTGTCGGAGGTTCTCATCCCAAGAATTTCTGCTGGAGTTTGTGAATTGAAAACAAACTTATTCCGGGTACTTAAGTCCTCGTACTTAAGTTGGTTATTTTCTAAAAACGGTTATTCATGAACTTAAACTTATATAAACTAAGGAATGCAAGTTTGCAAACCGTGGCTATAAAGTTCATGAATTGATTCGAGTGAATCAAACCGTTTTTGTTTCAATTGTGTCTATTATAAAGATATAAGCAATTGAACAACTCTCTAACTAGTTCATTTGAGTCATTTGAACTGGTTTTGGTAAAGAAGAATATGGTTGATATGAAAGTGCTCATATGGCTAACCATTTGGTTAACTACTGTTGAACCAACTAGATGTACATGTTTGGGTACGGTTACACGAACCTAGATAAACGTGCATTTCATTTATGTGTAACAAGCTAAGTTTCGATCTAACGGTTGAAAGATATTAGCTTGAATCTAATCAGGTTTTCATCTAACAGTGAATATTGAATACTTTGTTACTAAGCTAACATTGATTGCAAACCCTGATTTGAAAGACTATACAAGGGAGAACTCTAGCAACTGGGAAACCTAATCCCCACACCTCCTGTGTGATACTAGTCGTATTAGCTAGAGTAGATTCTCCTTTAACCTTAGATTTCTATCGATACCCTTTAGGTTAACGACTTGAAGACTTCATTGGGATTGTGAAGCCAGACTGATACTACTTTTCTTGTAGTTGTGTGATCTGATTTGTTGTTTCTATCGTACTAAGTACAATCGTAAGATTGGATTGAGATTGATTTCTCCGATAGGAAAGATACAAAAGTAATCACAAACACATTTGTCTCAACGTTTGTGATTCCACAATAACTTGTTTCGCTAGTCGATTAAGTTTATTGTGAGGTGATTGATAATATTAGGTTGTTCTTCGGGAATATAAGTCCTGATTATCAATTGGTTCCTGTTCACCTTGATTTATCAAAGACGGAACAAAAAATCGTAGGTATTTCTATGGGAGACAAATTTATCTATTACCGCAGACTTTTTTGTGTGATACAGATTTGTTTATTAAAGTCTTCGACTTTGGGTAGTAGCAACTCTTAATTGTGGGTGAGATCAGCTAAGGGAATCAAGTGCATAGTATCCTACTGGGATCAAAGACGTAAGGATCGCAACTGTACCTTGGATCAGTGTGATATTGATTGGGGTTCAACTACAGTCCAGACCGAAGTTAGTTTGTAGTAGGCTAGTGTCTGTAGCGGCTTAATATAATGTGTCTTCAATCTGGACTAGGTCCCGGAGTTTTTATGCATTTGCGGTTTCCTCGTTAACAAAACTTCTATTGTCTGTGTTATTTATTTTTCGCATTATATTTTGTTATATAATTGAAATATCACAGGTTGTGCGTTGTATCGATCAATTGGTAAATCCAACCTTTGGTTGTTGATTGAAATTGATTGATCCTTGAACATTGGTCTTTGGTACCGTCCAAGTGATTTATCTTGTATTCAATTAGACTCGCGGATTTCTATTTGCTTGAGTAAGTATTGAATCGAGAAAGAGAGATATCTCTTTGATATACTTTTATTAAGATTGAGTCTGATTGTCTAGTTGATTCTCTTAAAAGTATATTGGATTTAGTCATTACAGATTGCTAATCGAAACATTTGGCGTGGTTGTTAGACCCCCGCTTTTTCAATCTCAAACCCTAGTTTAGTTATAGGTATCAAAGCATGCTCATCTAATTCGCGACTTGAACAAACAAACAATTAATCAATCAATCAATCATACAAATGTTATTAATCATAGAAGTTATAACTTGAGCGATATTAAGAGATTATGAATGAATGAACATGAATACTTCGATTGATAAACACGTCTTCATATTTAGGACTACATCTCTAACCAATAAGAAAGGTTTAGTTATCATGGATGTCTCAAAATCCATGAAAAATATAAATGAAAGCAATTAAAGCAAACCCTAGAAATCGTGATGATCGGTCGCAACTCCAAGCCCAAGCTCCTTATTCTCCTTCTCTGTGTGTAAAAAGTATATCCTCTTTGAGTCTTGAGGGTCTTCTTATATAGCTTCCACAAAATGTAGTTATTAGAAGCCATCTGAGACCAAGTTTCCTTGATTTATAAGTTGAAACGCGTCAAAATATTGTCCCAAAACTTGCTTGTGTCGACATATATAGTCAATTGAACTGTGCCGACTTTAGGTACTTAAAACCCAAATTTCTGCCTGGAAAAGTGCAACTTCCGGCATGGTCGATGATCTAGTGAGCCAATACAATTTTGAACCAATATATACAGAAGAACTGTCCGACACAGTGTTACTCCCGGCATGGTTGGTAAATGTGTCGGCATGGTTGTGCTGCAGATTGTTTTCCCATTACTTCGGTTGTGTAGCACCCCCAAAGCTAGCAGCTGACTAATCTAAGAGATTAACTAAATAAAGAGGCACTAAGAATCTAAATCATTTACTTAAACATTCAATTAAGAAATCTGCTACAAAACTTAACCCGAAAACTATCCCCACTTTGAAATATATATACAAGAAAATCTCTCAAATGATACATATTCAATAATGAGTTGATTTACAAATAGAATACAAACACAAAATAACATAGCGGAAGCTAACTAATTAAAGTAACTAATTCTTCGAAGCTTTCATCGTCACATGCACATCTTGATCTGTATCTGAAACTCAAAGTGGGAATGGGTGAGCACATCATCCCTAAAAGGGGTGCCCCGTAGGAATAACAACTAGCTTTCAAGTAATCATTAATATGATTCGAAAACAATGCAGGTTTTATCGAAAGTTGATAATACACGGAAAGACAGTAAAACACAAAGTATAAACTTCTTCAAAGACATCCATAAGGGAAGAATAATATTGCGGTGTATCGCCCTAGCCGTGTAATATTGCGGTGTATCGCCCTAGCCATAGAATACTGGTTTATAAAGGAAGAATAATATTGCGGCGTATCGCCCTAGCCGTGTAATATTGCGGTGTATCGCCCTATCCATAGAATACTGATATTGTGTCGGCACACATCTCATACCACATAGAGAACTCAAGGATATGCAGGAATTTCACCACACCAAGATTGATTTGTAAAACAATAATGAATACAAGAGAGTTCGTTATCGATTCCCACCTCTTTTGATGACAAGCCTCGCCTACATCGAGATCCACGATCCACTAATTCATCCTTGAATCGATCGTTGTTAATAGAGACTAACTGTTAATCACACAAAAAGTCTAAGAAACTAGCCAAACTGGCTCACACAAGAATCATACAATTCTATCTAATGGTTCTAGGCCCATTTATGACTTTACACCTTCTCATTCTTTATCTTTAACACTACTAAGAGTTTACTATTCCAATTAGGTTGATTTCATAGTCCACTAGCAACGTTTTATAATTATCTACAACTTTGTAGAAGGAAGAGAAAGCTAATTCAGACCATAAGGGTCCAATACAATGTTAAATTGGTCTGATACAAAGATTAGATGTTATAGTACAAAATGGCGTGAAGATTGTGAGGTCGCTGTAAATGTCTTGGATGTAACTAATCGAGGGAGATGGATAGAAGAGTGAAAATTTGTTTTCAGTGAAATACGGTAGGGATGTTGTTACAAAATGGTTTCTTGATTGATTTTTGAATGTCAATTTTTTGTTTCTTGTTTCTTCAGTTATACTTCATCTCAAGGTGGTGATACAATCCATCATTGCAGTTGCTATCGAGGAATTGTGGTTCAGTGCCAATTAATTGACTTAATTGGGAGACCAATTCTAATGCACTGTTTCGCAAGCTAATTTTTGGCAGGAACTTTCAACGCTGGAATAGAAAGCACAATCCAGGGTTCCATGAATGGAAGGTTGATGAGGAAAAACTCACTATGGCTGTAAACGCTAAAATTTATAGTTATACTTACACAGATGCTACTTACTGGTTTTTCGATTATGTGCCATCGAAAAAACCGGAGAACCTAAACTTATCTACTGATTTTATTGGTAAAATTTGTTAAAGAAAAATTATTCTGTTAGAGTGTTTATAAGTGGGTTTGGAGATATTAGGACCGGAAATCAATGTCGTTGATGTCGTCGACCTTTTTTACCGGCTATAGCCCTGTTGCAATAAATGATCCAATCCAGTAACGTGAAAACAAAATTTTAATATATAAATTGATTGAACAAAAATTTTATCTAGTAGTGTTGAAATTAAGAATATTTTTTTTGATGCTTTAGTTGCTCAAGTAGTAGTGGAAGCTAGGTTAAAGCTATATGTCTGATATTCAAAACAACTACTACTAGTAATCTTTTTAAATTTTATTTGGTTAAGTATGACGAACTACTACTAATAATCGGATCCAAACTTCTTGGGAAACGTCGTATATTTGGGTCCCATCGGCGCATATAAGATTTTAGTATTCAAAATTAATGTTATGATCATTGATAATAAACAAAGCTGAGTGATAGACACATTTTTGTGTCTAAATTGTCCTCATTTTTTTCTATGTTGGTACTCAGTTTTGTACTTATTTTGGTGTTTTGTGTGTTTGTAGGTATTTTTGGAAAATAAACGTTTTTGAAAGAATCGGCTCGAAAAACTGCTAAAGGCACCCCGGGAGGACATTCTCTAAGCGGACCTCAGATTTGGCTAAGGAGAACACGTGCTTATGTGCAACCCAAATTTGTTCTCAGCACCCAAATTACTATCGGCACCCCAACAGAAGGATAAGAGGCACCCTTCATCTTCAACATTCAAAAAGAATATTTGCGGGAAATTTGGTTCCACCGGTAAAGGATTTATTATCTTTAAGATAAAAATATCTTCTTGCCTTATAAACAGGAAGAATTTGAAGAAAAAGGAAGTTATCTTGTATTAAACAAGAGAGATATCCTTGGAAGATTTTATCTTGGATTTTATTCTGTGAATTAAAGAAGATATGAGTTTAGTAAAGAAATATGGAGAATAAAGAGAAGGAAAAATATATTCCTGAAGATATTTTTAATTAAAAAGAAGAAGATTTTGGAGTTACGGAAGAATATATTTGAGTAATGTGTATTTGTGTGTATAAATAGAGAGCTAGAGAGCACATTTGAAGGGGAGAGTTGGGGAGAGAAAATAAAATCATTGCGTTAATAATTTTCTCCCATTTTCATTATTTGTAAACACTTTGAGCAATGAAATTATATTTTGAGCGTGTTTCCAACCTAATGAGCTAAACCCAACATTGGGATGACGGAGGAAGCTGGATTTCATCAATGTGGTAATTTGATTAATTCTTTTATTTACTTTTCACACCGATTTTAAATGATTTATGATTTCTATTAATCAATTGTCATCTTGTTAGATAGTGTATGCTTAGTCTTAGGTGCTTTAGATACACTATGCTTGTAATTTACAATTTATGTTTTACGAAATCTATCCTTGGCAAAATATTAGAGTTGATATTTCTTTTGTTGGAGCGATAAATGTCTAGGATTAATTTTTGAACCACTTGAATATGAAAGCAATGAAATCCTGAGTCCCAGTGAATTCTTCATCCCGTGACATATTTTATATATAATTTCTTCTTTTTAGTATTTTTATATTTAAGCCTAGAATCAATTTCAACAAGTCCGAGTGAACGACAACTTTATTTACCACTATTCAAAATTCAAACAAATTTTGGCGCCGCCGACGCGGATTTGTTTATAGATTTGTTTTTAGGTTTTCTTTTTATTATTTTTGTTCTTTTTTATGCGTTTTGATATTTCTTATTTGCTTTCAGGTTTGGAGCTAAGCTAAAGAAAAGGTAGAAAGTGTTGAAAAGAAAGGCAAAGCCCAAAAAGGAAAGAAAAGAGAAATCCAAAAGGAGTGAAGAAGAAGATTTTGTAAATAATTTTTTTTTTTAGAAACTGTAATTAAGTTTTTTATTTCTGTAATCTTTTATTTTTGGACCTTTTTTTTCTTTTTGAACTTTATTTTTGGACATTGGACTTTATTCTATTTTTAAAAACCCCACAGAAGGGTAGTTTTAAATAAACTGTGTGCAGAGAAGGACGGCGATTAAAATATCGCCTCGGCCCCTCGGGTTCGTACATGACATAAAAGTCGTGGCCCGAGTCGGCTTCAACGGTTCATCCCCCGTCTGGAACGGGAGGTAAGAATTCTAAACACCCGCGAATCCCCTGTCAGCGGGTTTACTGGATGATTTTGTATGCATATATGTTGAGGAATCGAATACGGCTGTTTTAATTTCCTAGTAAAGGGCAAGGCGTGGCCATACAAGATAAGGGTTCGGATTTCATCACCGTTCTTTTCTTGCCCGCCTTAGGAAAACGAAACCAAACGCGAACCTAAGCCTAAAATTTTGACTAGAACGAGACCGATAGGGTAACGAGCTTAATAGGAAAGTCATTCGAAAAATATTGGTTACTCTTTTAAGCATACTTCGAAGTTCATGATGGTTTCTGTGAGTTGAATGCGTGACTGCGCCGCCTTGTAATGCGGTGAGGTCTTGGGTATCAAAGCTCCACATAGCTTCCCTCGCCTCTATTCAACTTACTTTGACTCGGATTGATTCCAGAGGGGTTTGCTTAAATTGTAACGAACTCCCTTTCGAAAGAATAAAAGCTGGTCTAGAAATAATCTAAGTGGAGCCATCATGCTTTTTGTTTGCTAGATAAAATAGGCTTGTTGTGGTCGAGTCAGCCTTCTTTGTGCTTTTTTAGAATTCCCTTGCAGTTAGGATGTCAAACTGGTATAGCCAATATAATGATTATCCGACTGAGCAGCTTGGACATTATCCTTTTTATGACCATAGTGTGAATAGTGATTGGGAACGCGAAACTTTTGAAGGTTACGGGTCATACCATGGTGAGCCCAATTACTATCCACATGCGCACAGGTCATATGAACAAAATAATCCTCCTATTTCTTTAGAAGAGTCTCTCAAGAGTTTTAATGAGTCAACACAGAAGTTATTTATGAAAGGGACTTATAATATTCCGCTTCCAGAAGAGTTCGTAGAGAAAACAACTAAGATGTCTCTAGAGGATTCCCTCAAGTAATTTACTGAAAGTACAAATAGGATTTATGGAAAGATTTTCTCAAGATAGTCTTAAATTCCAATATAGTGTTCCCAATACGACCCTTGAAAATAATGAAAGTTTTTATTCACATAATCAAGATGACGAGGTTAGAATTGGTAACATTACTTGTTTTGATGAGGTTCGACCTTTTTCATGTTATTATAATGAGGACTGTGATGAGGATAGTATTGATGAAGAATCTGAAATATATAGGCATAGTGATGAGGAATCTGTTACTCCCAATGAGCTCTTTAATGATAATATTATTTCTAGTTAAAATCCAAATAATTTTAATTATTATTCACCTATTCAAAAGGACGAGGATTTGACTAGAGATACCACCGTTTTAGACGATGTAGTATTTCCTTTTGATTACGATGCTAATAATGGTTTAGAGAAACGAGTTTCTTTTGAGAATATTGTTTTAGAGTCTAGCGATTTAGAAACATTAGTCTTAGACAAAGAAAATGAACTCGTAGAGATGAGTGAGGATGAACCAGACTTAGAAAAATCAATTTACCATTTTCAGGAATCTAATGACCTTGAAATTAGGGAAGTTGTGACTAGTCTTTCTAGAGACACTGAAAACTCTAAGTTTGGGGGTGATTATCATTATCCATGTGCTTTAACTCTTAGAAAGGTCCCTCACTTGGGACTTGATATTTGTGCCTCAACCATTATGCCAGATTACCATCATACTAGTTCTCCCGAACCTAATAACGTCCAAGAAGAAGTTCAGTTGTTAGAAACCCATCCTTTGGTTGATGTGGTTAACCCAGGTTATGATACCAATATTGACTTTGTTTTCCCACCAAAAATTTTTCAACCAATTGTGGGAACGTATAAGTTTCAGATGTGTCAATTATTAAGTTTTGAGACTAAACCTAATTACTTTAGGATATTAGGGTCGACACATTTTCTTAAGAATGACCATTATTATGGTCAACTTTGTAAGTCAAATCTGATTGACTTAGGGGATCCCCAATTATTCAGGTTGTTGTTATGTGCTTCTAAGTTCTTAGTTGAGTTTTTCCAGACTCTAATACCTGAATCGGATCTTAGCTACGAGGAAATGCAATCCATGAAAATATTTTATCTAGACCCTTTTATAGAGCCTGAACCTGAACTAGATATAGTTGTCTTAAACAAGGGTATGTTTGGTATCTTCTTGGTATGTTGCAGTTTCCTCTTCTTGTGGTTAGCACTTTTTGATCCAGAAGACGCACAGTTATTCTGGCTACTTCTATATGATTCTATGAGGTAACTAATTCCTTCTGATGTCTGGCTGAAGACTTTAAACTTAGCACTTCTTGGGAGGCAACCCAATCTCATGCAACACGGTAATATCTTTCCTTAACTCTTTTGCTTCAAATGGTAATAGTTTCTCCTTGTTCATATGCTTTTAATTTTATCTTTAAAACATTGAGGAAAATGTTATATTTAAGTTTGGGGGTATGGGAGAAACTTTTTAGTTGCAATAAATAAACTCCAGATCCTAGAAATTTATTCCTATTAAGGATTTCACTAACCAATCTAAGTGGATGGGAACATTTTGGTTGTAGGAGTTGAAGAACCAATCTGATTAGATGGAAACATCTAGAAGAGTCTATTCATAAAAGCACAGAGCTCAGGTGTTAGAAAAGAAAACATTGTAGTTTCGCCATATCCTCGTGATGGAAACATCGAAAGAATCCTGATCACTTCTTTTTTTCTTTTTACCAATACTAGGGTGAAATACAGTGACTGAGATACAAAAAAAAAAAAAAATAAATAAATAAAAAAATAAAAAATTAAGATCTGACCACCAGACCAACCAGAATAAATACAATAAAGTCGACCACTGGTACCCTTGTATTTGCCAGTGAGTTGACCTAGAGTTAGGATTATCGACCACTGGTTCCCTTGTATTTGCCAGTGTGTTGATATTAGTCCAAACCAATATCTCAGTCCATTAGGATAGGTTCATCTTGATGTGATTTTCAATTAAGTTGTAGTAAGATGATTCGTTCACTCAGACTTGTTGAAATTGTTTTTAGGATTAATAAAGGAAAAAAAACTAAAAATATACAAATTATGTCACAAGATGAAGAGACCCTGAGACGCGGGATTCCACTACTTTTCATATTGTTATGGTTCAGTCATTAACTCTAGACAATATAGCTCAAACAAAAGAAGTTGTGACTCTAGTTCTTTGCCAAAAATAGATTTCGTAAAATATTATTTGTAAGTTAAAAGCATGACGCATCTAAAGTATTTAGAACTAAGCATGCAACATCTAACAAAATAACAAATAATTAATAGAAATCATAAAGCAATTAAATCTATGCAAAAAGTCAATAAAAGAATTAATTCATTTACCACAATCCTGAAAAGTTGCTTCCTCCGTTGTGTTGTAATTTTGAAAGTGGTAGTAAAAGTTCGTTGCTCGGACTTGTAAAGATTTAAAAATAAAAATATATACACAATATTTGTCACAATGGGCGAGAGTACTGGGACTAAAGATTCGGCCATTTTTCATTTTCAAGTGGTTCAGAATTTAATTCTAGGCGATTATAGTTCAAAACAAAACAAATATTAACTCTAGTTTATTGCCAAGATAGATTTTATAAAATATTACTTGTATTTCTTAAGCATGGCATATCAAAAATCCCTAGGACTAAGCATAGTCCATCAAATGAAATCACAAGTAATTAATTTAAAATCTTATTTCAATTAAAATTGGTGCAAAAAGTAAATAAAGAATTAATTTAAATTACCACATGGATGAAACACGGCCTCCTCCGTCGTCCCAGTGTTGGGTTTAGCTCATCATGTTGGAAAACCTCTCAAAGAATTTCATTGATGCTCAAAAGTGTTTTACAATGAAGAGAAAGATAAATAAATAGTATTAAACAGGATTCTGCGACCCACAAAAGGCGTCCAAAATAACGACAAAGAAGAGGTGCTATTGTTACTGAATCTCTAAGACCCACACCTACGACCCACGTCTGTGAGTCTCTTTCACTGTTGATAAACGACTGCTTCTGCGAGTCCGTTCTTCGTGTTCTTCATCAGCAACAGCAGCAGAAACCGAGTTTGGGAAAACTCGAATTTCTTCTTCTCTGGACCTCCTTTCCACCCCAAACTCTCGACAGCCTCTCTACTAAACCCAAGGGTCCCTTTTATACCCAACAGGTGCGTTTAATCTCGCCATAACTCGAGATAATCTTCATGATTGCCGCTGTCCAAAAATAGGGAATAATTGCCAAAAATAGAAGCTTCTTACGTACTCTTGCTTCCTGCACACTCCCAATTGCCTTATAAACGCCTCAGCACTCGTCCAATGCTAGTAGAACTCCTCCATGCACACAAGAACTTCAATTTTGCTCGTGTTACAGTACAGTGCTCTGTTTTGGGTGTGTGAATCATCACGCGTTTTCCAGCCAATTCCGATCAAACCCACTGCCCAAAATGTGTTCCTTAACCTATATCACATCTCTATATAAAATTTCATCCATTGAATCGACCTACAACTCCTTCATTTTCTCGATCGAAATCTCTCCTGAACTGTGAACATTTTCCCGCCAATTTTCAGAATTTGAATTTTGAAGAAGGGTGTCCCCCTATCCAGTTCTGGGGTGCGAATAGCAGATGCCTTGGGGGTGACCTGGGGGTGCCCCTTAGTAATTAGGTTACCCCTTATCCAAACTTGGGAGTCCGAATAACACGTGTCCTCCAGGTGCCAAAATCAACTTTTCGAGCCGAATTTTCCAAAAATATTTATTTCCAAAAAATACCTACAAATACATAAAATAACAAAATTAGTACAAAATCGAGTGCCAACAATATATAGTATTGAGATCAAATTAGACACAAAAATGTGTCTATCAAATACCCCCAAACTTATTATTTGCTAGTCCTCGAGCAAAATTTATTCTTGAAAAGTGACCGAGTTAATCTCGGGTGGGTTTATCAGAGGTGTACCCACAAAAACCAATACTCCAGACCCTAGCTATCTACGAAAAATCTTGGAAAGTACTAAAGAACCTCCTTGTTTGGCATACTTATTAATTACGGGAGGAAGTACCCTGACGCGAAATTCCAATTGTTGTATACGAGTTTGCACTCAAGCATACTAAAATTCATATAAGTGACAGAGCTCTACTAAGATAGTTTCACGATGGACATCATACTCGGAGTCAGACTAATCACATGAAAAGATTAAGAAGATGGAAAAAGAAAAATGTAGATGGTTGAAAAGTGAACGGTGTTTCCCATATCTGTCTGAAGGCCTCTGCCAAGGTGAACCTAACCTAAATGACTGAGATACCGGTCTGACTAATATTAACACACTGGCATATACAAGGGAACCATTGGTCAATAACTTAAATCTAGATCAACAAACTGGCAAATACAAGGGAACCAGCAATTGACTACACATAACAATAACCATTTTTTTTTTTAACTTAACGGCATGAATACATCTTTTGGATCCAAGCGCATGCTTCTTGTCAGCAGATTACACGATAGTTCCCACGGGTCCTGCATTCCACGCTTGCTTAGGCGACGGAAACAGGGAGAACACACGCATATTGCTATCCAAGTGTTAATACTTATTCCGAATGGTCTAACTGGTCCGGTCTTTTTTTTTTTTTTTTTTTTTTTTTTTTTTTGGGTAACTCAGTCACTCTATTTCACCCTAGCAAAGGTAACAACTTGAATCGTGTGCCCCACCAAATCACATGAAAAAAAAAATAGAAAGTGAAAAGGACTCGACGAGATATGGAGAAACTATCATGTTATTTCTAACACTTGAGCTCTGTGCTTTTATGAATAGACTCTATAGATGTTTCCATCTAGTCAGATTGGTTCCTCAACTCCTAAAACAAAAATGTTTCCATCCACTTAGATTGGTTAGTGCTATCCTAAATACGCATAAATTTCTAGGCTCTGGAGTTTATTTATTGCAACTAAAAAGTTTCTCCCATACCCCCAAACTTAAATCTAACATTGTCCTCAATGTTCTAAAGATGAAATTAAAAGCATGAACAAGGAGAGACAGTTACTATTTGAAGCAAAAGAGTGAAGGAAGGATATTACCGGGTTGCATGAGATTGGGTTACCTCCCAAAAAGTGCTAAGTTTAAAGTCTTCAGCCAGACTTAGGAAAGGTTTAGTCAACTCGAACCGTATAACAGTAGCCGGAATAACTGTGGGTCTTTAAAACCAAAAAGAGCTGACAAAAGGAAACTACAGTGAACCAATGAAATGAACATGTACTGCATACCCTTATCTAGTTTCCTGATGAAGATACCTATGTCCCATTGTGGTTCAGGTTCAGGTTCTATGAAAGGATGTTGATAGAAAATTTTCATTGGATGCACTTCCTCATAGATAAGATCCAACAGTTCAGGTTTAAAAGTCTGGAAAAACTCAATTAAAAATAATAACTACCTGAATAAATGGGGATCCTTAAAGTCAATCATATTTGACTTACACAGCTGACCACAAAGAGAGTGGTGGTCTTCCTTAAACAGATGTGTCGACCCTAATCTCCTAAAGTAATTAGGTTTAGTCTCACAATTTAATATTCGACACATTTGGAATATAAACGTTCCCACAGTTGGAAGAAAACTATTTGGTGGGAAAAAAAAGTCAATCTGGGGATCATAGCCTGGGCAAACCACATCAACCAGAGGATGGGTTTCTAACGACTGAACTTCTTCTTGGACATCATTAGGTTCGGGAAAATGAGTATGAAGGTAATCTTGTAAAATGGTTGAGGCACATATGTCAAGTCCCAAGTGAGGGACCTTTCTAAGAGTTAAAGGTAAGGCACTAGGAAGGTGATAATCACCCCCAAACTTAGAGTTTTCAGTGTCTCTAGCTAGACTAGTCACAATCTCCCTAATTTCTGGATCATTAGATTCTTGAAAATGGTCAATTGATTCTTCTAAGTTATTATCAGGTGGTGCATCTTTACTCATATTTAAAATCTCTACGAGTTCATGTTCTTCGTCTAAGACTAATGTTTCTAAATCGCTAGACTCTAAAACAATATTCTCAGAATAAACTCGTTCCTCTAGACCATTATCGGCTTCGTAATCCTCGTCTAAAACCGTGGTATCTCTAGTCAAATCCTCGTCCTTTTGAATAGGTGAACAATTATTAAAATTATTTGGATTTGAACTAGAAATAACATTATCATTATAAGGCTCAATTGGAGAAACAAATTCCTGATTACTCTGCCTACATATTTCAGATTCTTCATCATCACTATCCTCATCATCATGATACAATTTTTGAAATTCAAGAATTCTCAATCTTTGTTCCATACTACATGGTCTATGTTTATAATATTTCTCATAGATCGTTAGAGGTGATTCCTCAATAAAAGTTGGAGTATCCATATATCGCTGCCCACGCATATATTCACCAAGAGTCATTTCCGAAGACGTCTCTTGATAACGAGAATTCCTAGACATATATTCTCGCAACGTCATCGCAGGTGGCGTCTCCTCAAAAGGATTCATCACCGAAGAAATATAAACTACAGAGGGATTCTATACAATCACAAACAAGGCCGACTCGACTCCACCAAAGCAAACCTAAAGATTTCTAGCAAACAAAAAGCATGATGGCTCCACTTAGATTGTTTCTAGACCAGCTTCTATCTTTCGAAAGGGAATTCGTTGCAATTTGAGCAAACCCCTCTGGAATCAATCCGAGTCAAAGTAAGTTGAATTGAGGCGAGGGAAGCTCAATGGAGCTTTGATACCCAAAGCCTCACCGCTATCACAAGGAGGCGCAGTCACGCATTCAACTCACAGAAACCATCATGAACTTTGGAGTGTGCTTAAAGAGCAACCAATATTTTTCGAACGAGTTTCCTATTAAGCTCGTTACCCTATCGGTCTCGTTCTATTTCAAATTTTAAGCTTGGGTTCGCGTTAGGTTTCGTTTTCCTAAGGCGGACAAGAAGGGAACGGTGATGAAATCCGAACCCTTATCTTGTATTGGCCAGGCCTTGCCCTTTACTAGGAATTTAAAACAGTCCAAATTCGTCCTCAATCAATGAATCACCTTAAGGAATACAGTAACTCGCTTACAGGAGATTCGCGAGTGTTTCGATGGACTTACCTCCCGTACCAGACGGGGGATGAACCGTTGAAGTTGACTCGGGCCACGACTCCTATGTCATGTACGAACCCGAGGGGCCGAGACGATATAGTAATCGTCGTCCTTCCCTGCACACAGTTTATATAATATATATATTTTTTTAATAATAATAATACCCTTCCGTAGGGTTAAAAAAAAATAAAGTCCAATTGTTTATAGTCCAAAGTCCAAAATAAATAATAAAAAAAATTACAGTTTTCCTCACACACTCTAAAAAAATTAAAAATTAAAAATTAAATCCTAAAATTGTCCTTTTTTTCTTCTCTTTTCGCTTTTCGCTTTAAGCTTTTTCCTCTCCAAGTCCTTAGTTTTCACTTTGAACCTGCAAAATAAAGACAAAAAGAAACGTAAAAAGGAACAAACAATTCTAAAAAAAAATAATAAACCTAAAAAAATAAATCAATCTATATACAAGTCCGCGTCGGCGGCGCCATTTTATTGTATTTTCAAATGTTGTTGTAGATAGTGGTAAAAACTGGGTTCTTTTCGAACTTGTGAAGGTAACTCTTTTTTTTTTTAGATTTAAATAAATTCAGAAATGTAGTAAATTAATAGTAATGTCAAGATTTAGAAGTATTAAGGCTCAGGATTCACTACCACTCCAAGTTGATTGGTTATAAATAATATTTCATAAATTATTATTAAGCTCTTTTTCTTATTAAATCACTTTTTAATTCAAAAGGTGTCCAAATATTAAGTTGTAATCCTTAAGCATGATTTATCAAAGAATTATTCTAAGCATAAAACATCAAACTGATTCACAACTAATTAAGAAAACCATTTTATCCCCTTTTTTATATTTATCCAAGTGAATTAAATAAAGTAAATAATTAAAGAAATTATAAATAAAAATATTACCAATCAAACATGAGTGAATAGATCCTCCATTGCCTCAATCACCAAGAATTTAGCCGCTCATCATGTTGGAAAACCTCTCAAAGAATTTCATTGATGCTCAAAAGTATTTTACAATGAAGAGAAAGATAAATAAATAGTATTAAACAGGATTCTGCGACCCACAAAAGGCGTCCAAAATAACGACAAAGAAGAGGTGCTATTGTTACTGAATCTTTAAGACCCACACCTACGACCCACGTCTGTGAGTCTCTTTCACTGTTGATAAACGACTGTTTCTGCGAGTCCGTTCTTCGTGTTCTTCGTGTTCATCATCATCAGCAGCAGCAGAAACCGAGTTTGGGAAAACTCGAATTTCTTCTTCTCTGGACCTCCTTTCAACCCCAAACTCTCGACAGCCTCTCTACTAAACCCAAGGGTCCCTTTTATACCCAACAGGTGCGTTTAATCTCGCCATAACTCGAGATAATCTTCATTATTGCCGCTGTCCAAAAATAGGGAATAATTGCCAAAAATAGAAGCTTCTTACGTACTCTTGCTTCCTGCACACTCCCAATTGCCTTATAAACGCCTCAGCACTCGTCCAATCCTAGTAGAACTCCTCCATGCACACAAGAACTTCAATTTTGCTCGTGTTACAGTACACGTGCTCTGTTTTGGGTGTGTGAATCATCACGCATTTTCCAGCCAATTCCGATCAAACCCACTGCCCAAAATGTGTTCCTTAACCTATATCACATCTCTATATAAAATTTCATCCATTGAATCGACCTACAACTCCTTCATTTTCTCGATCGAAATCTCTCCTGAACTGTGAACATTTTCCCGCCAATTTTCAGAATTTGAATTTTGAAGAAGGGTGTCCCCCTATCCAGTTCTGGGGTGCGAATAGCAGATGCCTTGGGGGTGACCTGGGGGTGCCCCTTAGTAATTAGGTTACCTCTTATCCAAACTTGGGAGTCCGAATAACACGTGTCCTCCGGGTGCCAAAATCAACTTTTCGAGCCGAATTTTCCAAAAATATTTATTTCCAAAAAATACCTACAAATACATAAAATAACAAAATTAGTACAAAATCGAGTGCCAACAATCTATAGTATTGAGATCAAATTAGACATAAAAATGTGTCTATCAAACACGTCGAGTGATCATTCAAACACATAAAAATACTGAGCAACACATTCTCAGGTCTCGTAAAATCTACCAAAAATATCTCAAAAGAGTCCGAGAATGTTGTCACTCTGTTTCATCGTGAGGAGACCATTACTTCCCATTTTTTATGAAGTCGAACGTGTTACCATCCCGGTTTCGTCGATCCAAGTCTATCCCATACACAAACCTCGATTAAATCTCACTCAAACCACTCCAAAATTCAAACAAAAGTTACTCCTGCTAGCTGCAAAAGTTCCCGCCAAAATAATTCTCACGGTGATGAAGATGGGTGTCCCCCTATCCATATGTGGGGTGTGAATAGCACTGGGGTGAAAATAGTGAAGAAGGTGACCCTTAGTAACTGAGTGCCCCTTATCCAAAACTGGGAGTCCGAATAACAAGTGTCTTGCGGGCGCCTTAACCACCTTTTCGAGCCGAATTTTCCAAAAATGTTTTATTCCCAAAAATGCCTACAAACATATAAAATATCAAAATTAGTACAAAATTGAGTGCCAACAATAAATAGTATTGAGATCAAATTAGACACAAAATGTGTCTATCAAATACCCCCAAACTTATTATTTGCTAGTCCTCGAGCAAAACTAATAAAAAAATAAAACCGAGTTAATCTCGGGAGGGTTTACCAGAGGTGTACCCACAAAACCATGACTTCTAATTGGTCACAGGTATCCAAAGAGCTATGAGGACATACAAATTCTCAACCTATCTCCAAGTAATTAGAATGCCAGAGAAATTAAAGGTGTCAGCTCTAAAGCTGACTGAAGAAAAGGGGAGACACATCCGCAACACTGCTAGATAAAGAGATATCTGCTACACAGCTAGATAAACATTGTAAGATGCGTCCGCTGATTTACAGCTGGATAAGATTAGGAGAGAGATAAAGATGAGAGGGACATCTGCTACACAGCTGGACTAATTATGTGTGATGAGTTAAACCAGTGCTAGAAAGATCTTGTGCCTGATTGAAAGCGGACTAACAAAGCAACCAAATGTATCTTTCTTCGACTCTCTCATAGTGCTCAGTAGAAACAACGTCTTCTTCGGTCTTCAACTGTTGATGATAAACTATCGAACCTCATAAAACCTTGACAATTAACTCTTCTCTTCGATTTATTGCTTGACTTATAAATTTCTACTTCCCTATGGACTTATTGAACAAAAAAAACTAATTATATAACAAAAAGAACGCAATGATGATTTTTTTTCAGTAACAAAACAATTACAAGACAAAAATTTACATGGCCATGAGAGAAGGACTTAGAACTTGGATCTTCGCAACTTGTGATGTCTTGGTATCATGAACTTCAACAACTTAAATCGTTTGCTCTTATAGCTTTTTGTAACTAAGTCTTCATCTTTGATTTTTGAATTATTCTCTTCTATTGTTGCTTCTAAACCTTAAACGTCTTCAAATTTTTCATAGATTTTGATGTCGCCCTGCTTGTTGATGATGATAAGTTTCTACTGAGAGAGAGTCGTAATCCAGTAACTAAGACTAAATTGTGAGGTTGCTTTGTCTTTCTGGCATTTCCTGACCTACTTGCCTTTCCATCATGGATGGTTAGGTCCATCACGGTTACCCTCTAAAAGGAACAAGTTCTCTCCTGAATTTCAAGGATCTCAATGTCTTTTTCTCTAATGTCTCAATAGATTGTTATCTCTAGCATTCCAATTTCTATCTTTTCGGTGAGAAACAATATGTAAACTTATCTAACCGGATACCATGTGACGCTAGAAGTTTCAAAAATGCGACTAAAATACCCCCAAACTTAAATCTAACATTGTCCTCAATGCTCTAAAGATAAAATTAAAAGCATGAACAAGGAGAAACTGTTACCACTTGAAGCAAAAGAGGTAAGGAAACATATTATCGTGTCGCAAGAATATTTGGTTACCTCCCAAGAAGTGCTAAGTTTAAAGTCTTCAGCCAGACATTGGAAGAATTAGTCACCTCATAGAATCATATAGAAGTAGTCGGAATAACTGTGGGTCATCTGGATCAAAAAGTATTACCCACAAGAAGAGGAAACTTCAATATACCAAAAAGATACCGAACATACCCTTGTTTAAGACAACTACATCTAGTTGTGGCTCAGTTCAGGTTCTATAACTGAGTCTAGATAACAGGTTTTCATCGGTTGGATTTCCTCAAAGCTAAGATCCGGTTCAGGTATTAGAGTCTGGAAAAACTCAACTAAGAACTTAGAAGCACATAACAACAACCTGAATAATTGGGGATCCTCTAAGTCAATTAGATTTGACTCACACAGCTGACCACAATGAAAGAGGTGGTCTTCCTTAAGAAAATGTGTGGATCCTAATATGCTAAAGTAATTAGGTTTAGTCTCAAAACTAAATAACCGACACATCTGAAAATCATCTGTTCCCACAATTGGTTGAAAAGTTTTTGGTGGGAAAACAAAGTCAATCTTGATATCATAGCCTGGGTTAACCATATCAACCAGAGGATGGGTTTCTAACAACTGAGCTTCTCTATGGACATCATTAGGTTCGGGAAAACGTGTATGAAGATAATCTTGTAAGATGGTTGAGGCACAAATGTCAAATCCTACAGGAGGGTACTTTCTAAGAGTTAAAGCACACGGAGAATGATAATAACCCCCAAACTTAGAGTTTTCTGTGTCTCTAGAAAGACTAGTCACAACTTCCCTAATTTCTAGGTCATCAGATTTCTGGAAATGGTCAATAGATTCTTCTAAGTTGGGTTCATCCTCACTCATTTCTACGAGTTTATCATCTTCTAAGACTAGTGTTTCTAAATCGCTAGATTCTAAAACAGTATTCTCAGGGTAAACTCTTTCCTCTAAACCATCATCACAATCATATAAAGGATTATCAGAGAAAGTTTCATATAAAGGCTCATCAACTAAGGTTTTAATCATAGTTACCTCCTCCGATTCACTGATAGGCACATCAAATAATTGATTATCCAACATACTGCAGGCTAAAGGATCATGAACTACATCGTCTAAAACGGTGGTATCTCTAGTCAAATCCACATCCTTTTGAATAGGTGAATAATTATTAAAATTATTTGGATTTATACTAGAAACAACACTATCATTATAAATCTCAATCGGAGTAACAAATTCCTGATCACTATGCCTACATATTTCATGTTCTTCATCAAAATTATCCTCATCATAATCATCACTATAATAACATGAAAATGATCGAACCTTATCAAAACAAGTAGTGTTACAAATTCTAACCTCGTCATCTTGATTATGTGAATAAAAACTATCCTTATTTTCGAGGGTGGTATTGAGAAAACTACACTGGAAATTAAGACTATCCTGAGCAAGTTTTTCCACAATCCTATTTGTATTCTCAGTAAATTGCTTGAGGGTCTCTTCTAGAGATATCTTAGTTGACCGCTCTACGGATTCTTCTGGGAGAATAATATTATAAGTATCTTTCATAAATAACTTCCGTGCTGACTCATTGAAACTCTTGAGAGAATATTCTAGAGAAATAGAAGGATTTTTTTGCTCGTATGACCTGTGGGTATGTGGATAGTAATTGGGCTCAAAATGGTATGGACCATAACCTTCAAAGGTTTCGCGTTCCCAATAACTATTCACACTATGGTCATAAAAAGGATAATGTCTAAGCTGCTCAGTCGGATACTCATTTTATTGGCTATTATAATACCAGTTCGACATCCTAACTGCAAGGGAATTCTAAACAAACACAAAGAAGGCTTACTCGACCACAACAAGCCTATTTTATCTAGTAAACAAAAAGCATGATGTCTCCACTTAGATTGTTTCTAGACCAGCTTCTAATCCTTCAAAAGGGAATTCGTTACAATTTGAGCAAACCCCTCTGGAATCAATCCGAGTCAAAGTAAGTTGAATAGAGGCGAGGGAAGCTGCATGGAGCTTTGATACCCAAGGCCTCACCGCATTACAAGGCGGCGTAGTCACACATTCAACTCACAGAAACCATCATGAACTTCGAAGTATGCTTAAAAGAGTAACCGATATTTTTCGAATGACTTTCCTATTAAGCTCGTTACCCTATCGGTCTCGTTCTAGTCCAAATTTTAAGGTTTAGGTTCGCGTAGGTTACGTGTTCCTAAGGCGGGCAAGAAGGAAACAGTGATGAAATCCGAGTCCTTATCTTGATTTGGCCAGGCCTTGCCCTTTACTAGAAAATTAAATCCGATTTCAGGTCCTCAAAATATAAGCATACCAAAATCATCCTGTAAACCCGCTGACAGGGGATTCGCGGGTGTTTATAATTCTTACCTCCCGTTCCAGACGGGGGATGAACCGTTGAAGTCGACTCGGGCCACCGACTCCAATGTCAGTGTACGAACCAGAGGGGCCGAGACGATATCGTAATCGTCGTCCTTCTCTGCAAACAGTTTATTTAAAATTACCCTTCCGTATGGTTTTTAAAAAAATAAAAAAATAAAAATGTCCAAAAATAAAAATGTCCAAAAAAAACTTTACAAAAAACAAACAAACTTAATTACAGTTTCTAAAAAATAAAATAAATAAAATAGAATATCTATATACAAAAAATTTCTTCTTCACTCCTTTTGGATTCCTCCTTCTTTTTTTCTTTGGCTTCGCTTTTGTTTTCAGCACTTTCTCCCCTTTTCTTTAGCTCAGTTCCAAATCTGAAAGCAAACAAGAAATACCAAAAGGCGTAAAAAGGAACAAATAAAAAAAAAAAACTAAAAACAAATTTATAAACAAATCCCCGGCAGCGACGCCAAAAATTGATGTGATTTTCAATTAAGTTGTAGTAAGATGATTCGTTCACTCAGACTTGTTGAAATTGTTTTTAGGATTAATAAAGGAAAAAACACTAAAAATATACAAATTATGTCACAAGATGAAGAGACCCTGAGACGCGGGATTCCACTACTTTTCATATTGTTATGGTTCAGTCATTAACTCTAGACAATATAGCTCAAACAAAAGAAGTTGTGACTCTAGTTCTTTGCCAAAAATAGATTTCGTAAAATATTATTTGTAAGTTAAAAGCATGACGCATTTAAAGTATTTAGAACTAAGCATGCGGCATCTAACAAAATAACAAATAATTAATAGAAATCATAAAGCAATTAAATCTATGCAAAAAGTCAATAAAAGAATTAATTCATTTACAACAATCATGAAAAGTTGCTTCCTCCGTTATCCCAGTGATGGGGTCTAACTCCGCATGGTGAAAACACACTCAAAGGAATTTTTCATTGCTCAAAAAGGTGCTTACAAGGAGAAAATGGAGAAATAATTCAAAACCGGGTTTGTAACAATTATATTTGTTACAAACCAGAGAACTACGACCCACAATATGTGTCACTGATACTGTTGCTCTAAGACCCACGTTAAGCGTCGTTGTCACTGTTGGAAAACTACTATCTTTGGCAGTCTGTTCTTCGTGTTCTACAGCAGCAGAAAAATATTCTCTGCAACTCGTCAAATCTCCTCTCTGTAGCTCTCTATTCTCTTCCCCAACTCTCCATCCGCTCTATGACTCCTCAAGATCCTTTTTATACCCACTACTATCATCGAATCTCGTAATTAACTCAAGAATAATCCTCTTTTATTCCCCTGCCATTAACGGAAATATTTTCCTTTTCTTGCTCTTTCACGCGCTCCTGTTGCTGCCGAATATCGTTATTTATCTTCTACACGTTCCTGTTGTATCTTAGCACACTCAAAACATACGCATTACATGACTAAATCCTATGCAATCCCGTGTAAAACTCCCTTGTAAACGTAGCTTGCCCTGCTTTCTTTGACCGGCGAGAATATCTCTTCTTATCCCGAGTACTCGTGTTGGAACACTCCAAACACGTCGAGTGATCATTCAAACACATAAAAATACTGAGCAACACGCTCTCAGGTCTCGTACAATCTACCAAAAATATCTCAAAAGATCCCGAGAATGTTGTCACTCTGTTTCATCGTGAGGAGACCATTACTTCCCATTTTTTACGAAGTCGAACGTGTTACCATCCCTGTTTCGTCGATCCAAGTCTATCCCAGACAAAAACCGCGATTCAATCTCACTCAAACCACTCCAAAATTCAAATAAAAGTTACTCCTGCTGGCTGCAAAAGTTCCCGCCAAAATAATTCTCACGGTGATGAAGATGGGTGTCCCCCTATCCATCTGTGGGGTGCGAATAGCACTGGGGTGCAAATAGTGAAGAAGGTGCCCCTTATCCAAAACTGGGAGTCCGAATAACAAGTGTCTTGCGGGCTCCTTAACCACCTTTTCGAGCCGAATTTTCCAAAAATGTTTTATTCCCAAAAATGCGTACAAACACATAAAATATCAAAATTAGTACAAAATCGAGTGCCAAAAAAATGTGTCTATCACACCTTAGTCAACATCATTTACGTTTTTCTCTACATCCATCTTCTTAATCTATCATGTGATTGGTTGACTCCGGTTTATGATGTCCAAAAACTATCTGAGTAGAGCTCTGTCACTTTATATGAATTTTAGTATGCTTGAGTGCAAACTCGTGTACATCAATTGGAATTTCGTATCAGGGTACTTCTCCTTTAGTCAATAAGTATGCCAACCAAGGATATTCTTTAGTGCCTTCCAAGGTTTTGCGTAGAAAGCTAGGGTCTGGAGTAAAGGTTTTGTGGGTACACCTCTGGTAAACCCCCCGGAGACAACACTCCGCCGCTAGGGCCACCTAGCGGTTTAACGGCTTGCTGCACATGCTAAGTGTAGAATTTATTCTCTAGAATAAATTTGCTCGAGGACTAGCAAATAATAAGTTTGGGGGTATTTGATAGACACATTTTTGTGTCTAAATTGTCCTCATTTTTCTCTATGTCGGTACTCGATTTTGTACTTATTTCGGTGTTTTGTGTGTTTGTAGGTATTTTTGAAAAATAAACGTTTTTGGAAGAATCGGCTCGAAAAACTGCTAAAGGCACCCCCGGAGGACATTTGCTAAGCGGACCTCAGATTTGGCTAAGGGGAACCCGTGGTTATGTGCAACACAAATTTGTTCTCAGCACCCAAATTACTATCAGCACCCCAACAGAAGGATAAGAGGCACCCTTCATCTTCAACATTCAAAAAGAATATTTGCGGGAAATTTGGTTCTACCGGTAAAGAATTTATTATCTTTAAGATAAAAATATCTTATTGCCTTATAAACAGGAAGAATTTGAAGAAAAAGGAAGTTATCTTGTATTAAACAAGAGAGATATCCTTGGAAGATTTTATCTTGGATTTTATTCTGTGAATTAAAGAAGATATGAGTTTAGTAAAGAAATTTGGAGAATAAAGAGAAGGAAAAATTCCTGAAGATATTTTTAATTAAAAAGAAGAAGATTATGGAGTTATGAAGAATATATTTGAGTAATGTGTATTTGTGTGTATAAATAGAGAGCTAGAGAGCATATTTGAGGGGGAGAATTGGGGAGAGAAAATAAAATCATTGCGTTAATAATTTTCTCCCATTTTCATTATTTGTAAACACTTTGAGAAATGAAATTATATTTCGAGCGTGTTTCCAACCTAATGAGCTAAACCCAACATTGGGACGACGAAGGAAGCTGGATTTCATCAATGTGGTAATTTGATAAATTCTTTTATTTACTTTTTGCACCGATTTTAAATGATTTATGATTTCTATTAATCAATTGTCATCTTGTTAGATAGTGTATGCTTAGTCTTAGGTGCTTTAGATACACTATGCTTGTAATTTACAATTTATGTTTTACGAAATCTATCCTTGGCAAAATATTAGAGTTGATATTTCTTTTGTTGGAGCGGTAAATGTCTAGGATTAATTTTTGAACCACTTGAATATGAAAGCAGTGAAATCCTGAGTCCCAGTGAATTCTTCATCCCGTGACATATTTTGTATATAATTTCTTATTTTTAGTATTTTCATATTTAAGCCTAGAATCAATATCAACAACTCCGAGAGAACGACAACCTTATTTACCAATATTCAAAATTCCAACACTGAGGAATATTCACGATCATGAATCCATGTTCCTTCAATTTACTGATTAACTTTTCATTAGATGCCAAACCCTCTACAACACCCTTTGTTATCTTACCCACCTTATGTTGTTATCATCTTCTTCGATCCCAGGTGATCTCCTTCAAAGATTTAGTGGTTAATCGGCTCAATATATAAGAATCTCAATTCGAACTAAGATTTTAGTTTTTGTGTTAGAGAAAAAGTAAAAAACTCGAAAGAAAAATATTTTATACTATCCTAGAGTTTCACAGTTTTTTTGTTATCGAGTTAAAATGATGGTGATGCATGTATTATTTTCTATAAAGAACGATGTCTTTGATGGAAGAACGACACTATAGAATTATATTAATAAAGATAAAATACATGTTAATCGGAAAAATAAATCAAACAAACTCCAGTTCTTGGTGGGGATAAAGCTAATAGAATGATAAAGTGCATCTTTCATGCTTTTTCATATGATCATTTGTTGAGAAACATGAAGGATTTAAAAGGAAATGTGGCTTTGAACAAAGACCGAAAAACTTGTTACAAGAGAGTCCTCTCTTGAATGTATTAAATGTGTTTCCAGAGACTAAATATGATAAAATATTTATTGGCAAACTTATGACTATAACAAAAGATGGAGCTTTATATAATTTATGGTAGATAACAAAGTATATAATCTTAAATAAACATCACAAGACCTAGAAATTGTCTTTTCTATTCGGAGAATACAAGAAGGTGGAATATAAAATACCTTGTTAAAAGAAAGTACGATTTATAAGAAACCAAAGTCTTACAAAGCTTATTTTACTCCAAAGCATGTAAACGATATAAACATATAAAATATTGATTTGAAAACAAAGATCATGAAATTGGTTAAGGATAAAAAAATAAAATCAGTGCCTCGTGGGTTTTTTTTTTTTTTTTTGACAAGATCAACACGAAAATTGAACTCACAACCTATAGGTTGGGAGCCCAACCCCCGGCTACATTATACAAGTTATTTCTTTGATTGGTTTAAACCAAATAGGGATTTGCAGCAAATATATTATATTCATGTTTAAGGCGTCTTGTTTTTCACATGCCGCTTCCAAACTTTCTCGTTTTAATTACACAGAGTTTTTTATGCGACAAATATAGTAGAATCTCACCAAGAAGCATAAGTAATAACATTAGTGAACATATTTTACCACTTTCTAAAAGTCTTTTTATTTAATAGTAAAATTTCTTCAAATAGAGAACGATCTTCGAAACTCATGAGCCATTTAGTCCCAATGACTCTACTTCGGCAGAAGTTTCATAATTAATCACTCTGTTTTATCACATTGCAAATGGTACGTGATTACCAAATATTAGTGTATCAAAGGATGAAAACATTTCTTAGGCATAAAAAGGCTCGAGAGAGACATGAAGATAAATACATATTGTTGTATACAGCTGGGAAACTACACAACGATTTTGTATAAAATGAGGGGGGGGAGGAGGATTAAGAATTAATATAGTGCAAAGAGGAAGTGGAGGACAACTACCTTACATGATTCATTACAAAATGATGACTGTACACACCTTGATCAACTTAACGAAAATCATCTTCATCCTCAGTATGTTGCTCAACGTGCAACTATGGAAAAAGTGTCAGACCAAATCAAAAACTTATATAAAGGTTTACTAACTTCACATGGATTTCAAGTTAGGAGGTGGATTGGAATAATGATCACAAATGAGATATCTTTCAAGTTGGCTTACAGATATATACAAATAAGTGTTAACCTTTCGAGCCAATGAAACTTTTCTAAGAGCACAATATAGATTATAATCTTATGATCTTTTTTTAATGTATTTATTTCTTGTGAATTTATTAATTTGGTTACAAGAATTTTTCGTTTCATTTTATTTATTTTTCTTGTTTAATCATAATTTGTATTATTCATCAACACTGCGAAGTTACAAAATAACAAATAATTAGGCAACACGATTTTCAGATACAATTTTCTATGAGTTTTTGTTTCCAATATAGGCACATCGAAACAGTGTCAAAATGCCTATGATTCTTTTTGTGCCAGAAATCAAATTTAATTGAACTAATTCGAATTTGTAAACATTCAAATATCCAATACAACTACCGAGAAGCAATCAAACGACAGATGGATTGGCCAATCACGAGCAAATGGAAAAAATTGACCAAAATTTGGGACTAGGCAATCCCAATTTTTATTAATCAAATTGTTTTCCATGACTCCTTAGGTACCACATAACCACGTAGAATTGTAACCTAATCTTCTATTAATAAAATACATGCTTCAAAAATAAATAAATATGAGCCATTCAGTTTCTCTGACCTTGACTGATGGATATGTTACTTCATTAATAATCAACTGACTATGAAACCAATATTCTTTAAAAAGCTTCACAAATATAATTTCTTCCCCATATGCATAGGCTCATCATGCTCCATTATTTGTCCTGACAAATTAGAAGAACACCAGCAACTTAAGTTTAGTGAAAATGCATACTTATTTTTGGTGAAGCAATTTTTTTGCTTCTGATTTCTATTAGGTTGCCTGGATGCGAGAAGTATAAGTTATCCGGATCTCCAAAAATAGAAGCCAATATTAGAAGCTAGAAACAAAAACAATTTGCTTCATAAAATGAACTTTTTTGATTTTTTTAAATAAATTATTTTTATATTGTGTTCCCTAACTAATTTCTAACTTATTTATTTCTAGAAGCCGTAAAATAACTTTTTTTAATAGGAAAACAAAATTTATTAAATCAAGCTGAACCAAAATAGAATTTCTCTCTGCAAAGAGTTTTCAACCATTCAGGGGATCAACCCTTTAAAGAATAGAATTAATACTAAGTCAGCTTCTTTAGCTAAGTATTGAGCAACTTCATTCGTATCTCTCGGCACATAAACAAACATCCAAGTATAAAAACTACTTAATAGGTCCTTACAATCCATGATTATGGAATTACCTGTCCATCTAAGAGAGCCTATGCTACCATTTATAGCCAAGCCTACATTCAAACAATCTCCTTTTAGATGCAATTTCGGGATGCTTTTGTTTTTCGCCTACTTGATTGCGTCCAATGCTGCTATAGCCTCAGTTTGTTCCTCATCTTCCACTACTCCTGGAATACATCATGCTCCAAGGAAATTGCCTGCACCATCAATCTGAATTAGTTCAACACCCATGGTATTATCATCTTTAAAGAAACCAGCATCAAAATTTATTTATTTTTAAAATCCGAGCTAGGTTGAGTCCAATTGACTGCTTCTCTATTTACTGTGACATTCATGCTAATAGTTCTTTGTTTACTTATGTGTTCATTCCTATCCAAAATTTCTTTCCTCACAATTCGCGCAACACCATAAATCTGCACTTGCAAGTTATCAAATACCAGTGAACATCTGTCATTCCAGATATTCCTTAAAGGTATACCCTATGTAGTTGCAGGAAATCCTACAACACACCCCTTGTATTATCATGACTATGATTTCTAGATCTAAACTTATTTGATATGAAAATAAAGATAAAGATAATGAAAATAGAAAATAAGACACAAGATTTACGTGGTTCGATCAATGTGATCTACATCCACGGGATTAGGGATCTTCACTATGATTTTTTGTAATTACATATGGATTACAATTGAGAATCCATTAATGAGTATTTGGAGCTCTTGGTTGAAGAAGGAAGAAGAAGATAATAATACAAATTCTGCTCTCTCTCTCTCTCTCGCTCTCTACAAATGTGTCCTCCCTAAAGTGTCTCTCTCCTTTTTCTTTTTGATTATCCCCCTTTCTCTCTCTTGCCTTTCTCTTTATATAAGTATTTACATAATGGATGACAGCTCATATATGGTGGGCTACAACTAACATTTCCCCTAATTTCGGATCGGGCTTGCGGTATTTTCGCAAACTTACAAATGTTAACTTCGCAAACATCCTAAATTCCGCACGATCATCATACTTTTCTCACGTTTAAGCTGATGTCATCTGTTATGTCATTTATGAAATCATACTGCGATGTCTTCGTGATATATTGCTAGTAATTTCGCAAGCATGTCGTTGTTGCGAGATTCTGATCCTACATCTTGCCTCTTTTTTCTTGAATATTGCTTGAAGAGCGATGTTCAGGAAAAAAATCCGTTGTTGTAATTGTTGGAGCGAGATACGTGTTTTTGGATTAGTCTTTGATCTTTGTTGGTGAAGGAACGAGCGAAAGAATACTGGACTTGAAAAGTACGTACTTGCCTCTATTCTTTTGTGAAGTTCCGGAATGTTGCGAAGTAAATAAGAAGTATCATCTTTTGAAGTATGCGAAGTATGAAGTATGAAGTATCCTTTGAGAAGTATAAGAAGTACTTAATCCTCGAAATATATAAGAAGTATGAAGTATCCTTTGAGAAGTATGAGAAGCATGAAGTATTCTTGATGAAGTATAAGAAGTATGAAGTATCCTTGATGAAGTATAAGAAGTATCCGTCCTTGAATGAGAATAATAAGTATTGCCTCTATTCATGCGAAATTATTACTCCATTTTTGGTGATTCTTGCCGTGAAGATAAAGAACATAAAATGTTTTCTTGGTAATCCATAGTTTCCTATGTTCTTTATCTATGAGGGTAGAATCTTTGAGAAAATATTGAATGTGCGAATTGTTTCTTCATTCTTATCTTGCCTCTGTCTCATGTTTTGTGCTCATGCGATAGTATAATCTCTTCAAGTTTTTTATAATTGTGCGAAATAATTGAGCGAGATAATCACATCATTCGGAAGAATCACATTCTGCAAAATTTTGACACATTCTACGAAATTTTGAATCATTCTGCGAAATTCTAAATCATTATGTGAAGTTCTGAATAATCTTGCGAAATTCTTGAATAATCCTGTGAAATTCTGAATAATCCTGAATAATTCTGCTAAATTCTGCGATATTATTGCGAAATTCTGCAATATTATTCCGTAGAGTTTTGTAAAGTACTTATGCGAACATAATGCTTATGTGATGATTATGTTATGAAATGTGTATGCGATATTTATGCCATGAAATGATTTTATGATGCGAGTATGATGCTTGTATGATGAGAATGCTTATCTATTGCAATGTATAGTTAAGGTTTGTGTTACTTAGCTCATTTTGCCGTCTAAAATTGATGTAGCTTTAAATTGCTTCCATTCTCCATTTCTCTGGATTTTTCTTTAGTGTATGCATTCCTCTTCGTGTAGTTATTGTTCCTCACAAGTTCTTACTTGTTTTTCATCTTCCCTCTTTCCTACACTATTAGTATCTCATAAAAGTATGATCATAATATCAAGTTTGCGGCATTTTCACTGCCTCATTTTCATTTACATGTACATATTCACAAGATTGTTTGCTTACATATAATCACTCTCGCAAGCTTACTTACTTACTCATTTTCTTATGTGGTCTTATTTTGCCTTCCTAGTTAAAGGTCTTATTTTTCCACCTCTTGTCATTGCGACAAAATTGCAGGACGTCTTTGCACTTTCATGCAAAAACCCATTGATCTTGCCTTAACTTTTTCGTTTGTATTATTTCCTCTTCAGGATTGTTGCGACAATATGACAGGCCTAAATATTCTTGCGAAACCCCATGACATTGCCGTCTTGCGACGAAATCGCAGGACGTCTTCCCACTTTCATGTAATGACCCATTGATCTCGTCTTATCTTTTTCTCTAGTATTATTGCCTCTTCAGGATTGTCGCACAAATATGACAAGTCTTAATACCCTTGCGAGTAAAAATCCTCATGACATTTGCGTCTTAAGACACTTATCAGCTCCCTAATGGAGGGTGCCACCCTTATCTCCCCCCTGGTTGCCCCTCCAAGGAGGCGTACTTCTACCATACAAGGTTAGCTCCTCCCATCCGGTCTTAACAAAAACCAGTTGTTTTCGCATCCTCTTGTCCCTTTTACCTATAGGGCTTATGGTTATGAGACTGCACCCTAAGTGGGGTTTTCTTCGAGCCAAGTGCAATATAAGCCAAGACTTGTCAAGAATGGCAAGGTACGCTCCAGACGCCCCTGGCACTCTTGAATCAACCGTGTACCTCGGCGCCTTGATCAGATTCCGCACTCCTTGGGAGAGTCCTTATTACCTTAGTCGCCCAACCTAAGTCATATGCTTAAGCTGAGAATCTAAGGTGCCTCTCCCGGATGGGCTTTATTGACCCAAATCTCCATGACTCAGGTTCCAGGGACGGTGTAACCTTTTCCCTGAGTCATGCTACAGGTACCCCCTTCTATGACGTACTTTAGGTCTTACATTTTCCTCTTCCGAAATTTTATTCGCGAACTAGGGTGTACGCCATAAGGTTCGCCCCATTTTAATCTTAGATTTTTATGGATCTTAGATTGTCTCTTGTGAAATTTTCGCGTTTCTTTGTTCTTTTATTCTTTCATTCATTCTTTCATTTCTGTCATTTCTTTCATCCACTCTTTCATTCTCATAATATCATATCATTTGAAGAAAAGTAAATATTCAAGAGAAATTCTAATACATCATAATTCTGAAATCTTTGTAATTCTGCGATTGTTTCGCACTTTGTAAATCAAATCAAAAATCTTTTTATACTCTGCAAAAGAAATATTCTAGAGAAACATATAAATTGAATTTTCTCAGTTTTCTGTAATTTTGAAATCTCGGAATCTTTGTAATTTTGAAGTCTTTGTAATCTTGAAATCTTAGTAATCTTTATAATCTTTGAAATCTTGAAATCTTTGTAATCGTGTGATTGAATCGCTTTTTGTAAATAAAATCAAAAATATTTTTATTCGTTCTTAGTATAAAGTAAAATTTTCAAGGAAGTGGTACTTATCTTTCATGTGAGTCGCTGTTGTTGTCAAAGAAGTGAATAAATGCCTTGAAATGTATGAATTTCGTGCAGCAAAAAGAAGTGTGAGAAGTGAGACTTGAACCCTTGACCTGCTTCTTGGATTTTCTCGCACCATACCAACTGTGCTAAGCCTCTCTTGCGAAGTAATCAAATTCCAACTGTGTGAGAGGCACTTCTATATAAATTTCGCGTAGCAAAAATAAACATGCGAGAAGCAAGAATTGATCTCGCGACCTGCTGATCACATTGATCTTGTGTAGATCAATGTGATCTATACAAGATTTACGTTGTTGTAGGGGTGTGTTGTATGATTTGTAGAGAGAGAGAGATAGCAGAATTTGTATTATTATCTTCTTCTTCCTTCTTCAACCAAGAGCTCCAAATACTCATTAATGGAGTCTCAATTGTAATCCATATGTAATTACAAACAATCATAGTGAAGATCCCTAACCCCGTGGATGTAGATCACATTGATCGAAACACGTAAATCTTGTGTCTTATTTTCTATTTTCATTATCTTTATCTTTATTTTCATATCAAATAAGTTTAGATCGAGAAATCATAGTCATGATAATACAAGGGGTGTGTTGTAGGATTTTCTGCAACTACAAATCCTCTTCATAATGATAATGAGAATGACTCGTGGGTTTGGAAAGGGATGTATGCATGTTTAGGTATTATTAAGGGGCACTATTGCCGGGAGGTTGGAGATGGCAGGAGAATCTCCATCTGGGATGATAGGTGGATCCCAGGTACATCTAAGTTGGTCTCGTCTAGATTTAGGTCTATGGTTTTGCAAACTGTGGCTCGGTCAATTATTCATGAAACTTGTACTTGGAATGTGGATTTGTTGAATCTTTTGTTTGATGTTGAAACTGTTGAAGATATCTGCAAAATCAGCAGAATACCGATAAAGGGAGAAGATAGATTAAGATGGACCCCCCTCTCGTAATGGACTTTTTGTTTTCCTATAAAGACTGCTTATAGAGTCATCAATAAAGATGAACATAATCCAAATTATGTGGATGCACAGATGAAGTTCCCCATGGATCGTATTTTGGAAGGCTTCTTTTCCTTTAAAAATTTTATATTTCATGTGGAAATATGTCCATGATTGTCTTCCTATAAGGGAAAGACTTTCTACGCATGCAAACAATATTAACTTTGTTTGTCCTCTTTGTAATAATGATGTTGAATCTGTTGATCATTTGTTACTGAATTGTTAAATTAGTAAACAGATATGGAATGCAATTAATCCTAACCTTGCAGGAATTATTGGTAGGCAGACTCTTAAGAACTGGTTTTCAAGCTGGTTCACAAGTAATAATTTGCAGGATTGTATGGTAATTGTTGTAGGGTGTAGTTGCAGGAAATCCTACAACACACCCCTTGTATTATCATGACTATGATTTCTAGATCTAAACTTATTTGATATGAAAATAAAGATAAATATAATGAAAATAGAAAATAAAACACAAGATTTACGTGGTTCGATCAATGTGATCTACATCCACGGGGTTAGGGATCTTCACTATGATTGTTTGTAATTACATATGGATTATAATTGAGACTCCATTAATGAGTATTTGGAGCTCTTGGTTGAAGAAGGAAGAAGAAGATAATAATAAAAATTATATTTTCTCTCTCTCTAATTGTGGCTCCCTCTCTCATCCTAAAATGTGTATCCTTTTATGGTTATTATTCTTTCTCTCTCTTGCCTTTATCTTTATATAGGATATTACATAGTGGATGACAGCTCATATGTGGTGGGGTACAACTAACATTTCCCCTAATTTCGGATCTGGCTTGCGGTATTTTCGCAAGCTTATAAATGTTAATTTCGCAAACATCCTAAATTTCGCACGATCATCATAATTTTCTCATGTTTAAGCTGATGTCATCTGTTATGTCATTTCTGAAATCATTTTGCGATGTCTTTGTGATGTATTGCTAGTAATTTCGCAAACGTGTCGTTGTTGCGAGATTCTGATCCTACATCTTGCCTCTTTTTTCTTGAATATTGCTTGAAGAGCGATCTTCAGGAAAAAAATCCGTTGTTATAATTGTTGGAGCGAGATACGTGTTTGTTGGAGTAGTCTTTGATCTTTGTTGATGAAGGAACGAGCGAAAGAATAATGAACTTGAAAAGTACGTACTTGCCTCTATTCTTTTGTGAAGTTCCGGAATGTTGCGAAGTAAATAAGAAGTATCATCTCTTGAAGTATGCGAAGTATGAAGTATCCTTGAAGAAGTATAAGAAGTACTCAATCCTCGAAATATATAAGAAGTATGAAGTATCCTTTGAAGTATAAGAAGTACTTAATCCTCGAAATATATAAGAAGTATGAAGTATGAAGTATCCTTTGAGAAGTATAAGAAGTATCCGTCCTTGATTGCGAATAAGAAGTATTGCGAAATTATACTCCACGTTCTTTGCCTCATGCAACGCTGTAATGCAAATAAGAATTTAGATTAGTATTCAACATTTCTTTTATCAAAAATTTTCATTTAATTGCAAGTTCAAATCGTTTTTCTTTGTTTTGATTTCCTTTGTATAACTTGTTTCGTCTCATCCGATAAACATCTTTCATGGAAATGATCCTAATGAGGTCTTATGCAGCCTGTTGATGGAAGGTCTTACTAGCCTGTTGATGAAAGGTCTTATTTTGCCTCCTACTACTCTCCATGTTAGATATCATTCTCATTTGAAACAAAGCAAATTTTCAAGAGAAATATATAAATTGATCTGTGCGAGATTTTTCTCGGTTTCTTTTGTAATTGTGGAATCTTTGTAATTCTGAAATTTCTGTAATTCTGCGATTATATCACCTTTTGTAAATCAAATCAAAAATCTTTTATTTTTTGTAAAAGTAAAATGTTCAAGGAAAGTGGTACTTAGCTTTTATGTGATTCGCTGTTGTTATCAATCTCGCGCGAAAAATACGTTGCATGAAGTATAAATGTCGCTTAGCAAAAATAGATGCGAGAGGAAAGAATTGAACCCGCGACCTGCTGCTTGCATTCATGCCTCCTGACCAACTGTGCAAGCTTCTTCTTTGCAAAATATCTCTCCGAAATTATCATCAACTCTCTCTTGTGCGAAATAATCAAAGAAATATCTGTGCGAAAAAATACGCATGTGTTGGGACTTGATCACACGACCATGAACTCATTAACTTCGCAGATGACCAATTGTGCTACCTCTTATTTGCGAAATAATGAAACAATATTGCGAAATTATTCATTTTTTCGCTCTCTGTAAAAAAGAAGAAAACTATGTTCGCAGGCGAATTCGAACTTGCGACCACGAGCACACATACTGCTCTCTGGACTAATTGTGCAAGAACCTCTCCTCATAACTTTTTTCATTATTCTTTTATTCTCCCATGCAAATGAGAAGAAAATGAAAAATATGTGTCTCTGCGAATTCGAACCCGCGACCTATTTGTTGTTCGCTCAACCTTAAACCATCTGTGCGAATTTCTGTTTGTGACAGAATTTACAGCGCCTGCCTCTTATCTTATCTTCGTCTTTCCCTTGTTTCTTCTCCTGAATATGAAAATCTTCCACTGAAACTTCCATTTTTTCCTTAAATTTCACCATAATAACTAATTTTTCTCTCACTCTTTTCATGTCTTTGAATTGTTGATGATGTTTACTCCCTGAAAGTCTGATTTCTTCCATGAAATTTCCATTTTTGAACCTAAACTTTGTAAATCTAGAAAAATATGAACAATAGCTAATCTTCATGGAAACTTTTTGAACCAACAAGTTACAGGAAGGATAAATCCTTTACTCGCTCCCTGTTTCTAGCGCCAAAAATGTAGTTGCAGGAAATCCTACAACATACCCCTTGTATTATCATGACTATGATTTCTAGATCTAAACTTATTTGATATGAAAATAAAGATAAAGATAAAGATAATGAAAATAGAAAATAAGACACAAGATTTACGTGGTTCGACCAATGTGATCTACATCCACGGGGTTATGGATCTTCACTATGATTGTTTGTAATTACATATGAATTACAATTGAGACTCCATTAATGAGTATTTGGAGCTCTTGGTTAAAGAAGGAAGAAGAAGATAATAATACAAATTCTATTTTATCTCTCTCTAATTGTGTCTCCCTCTCTCATCCTAAAATTTGTATCCTTTTCTCATTATTATTCTTTCTCTCTCTTGCCTTTATCTTTATATAGGATATTACATAGTGGATGACAGCTCATATGTGGTGGGGTACAACTAACATTTCTCTTAATTTCGGATCTGGCTTGCGGTATTTTCGCAAGCTTACAAATGTTAATTTCGCAAACATCCTAAATTTCGCACGATCATCATACTTTTCTCATGTTTAAGCTGATGTCATATGTTATGTCATTTCTGAAATCATTCTGCGATGTCTTCGTGATGTATTGCTAGTAATTTCGCAAGGGTGTCGTTGTTGCGAGATTCTGATCCTACAGTATTACCATATGAATACCTATGCATCAAAATCCTAATACCTAAAACAGTCAGGTTCACCCAACATTCTCCATGCTAATTTTACAAGAAGAACGTTATTCACACCAGCAGTTTTCTTAATCTTTATGCCCACAATGACTTTAGGCATATGAATTGTATCCCAACCCAGTCATGATTAAAACCTTTATCAGTTTGTTTGTTATTCCAAAAAAATATCCACCCTATATTATCAAACCTATATCAAACCTATCCGTGAATTTTTCTGACATAATCCATAAAATAACTTCTTAGCTAGTACCCAAGTAGCTTAGAATTGTGAGGAATTCTGGCTTTTAAATTGAATGATTTTTTAGGGACCATGGTTTTTTTTGAGGGGACCATGGTTTTATTAGGCCACCTTCCCTATAGTGATAAGGGGTGTCCTAAAACGTTGAAATGACTAACCTACCCTTAACCTAATTTAATTTAAAATCAACCTAATAACCACACACATATATATATAACTATCACCTCCTCCCACCACCACCACCCACCATCACCGATTACCACCACCACCACCACCGCCGATTATCACCACCACCAACCACCGATTACCACCACCACCACCACCACCGCCCACCACCGCCCACCACCGCCGATTACCACCACCACCACCTCCGATTACCACCACCACCTCCTACCACCGCCACCACCACCGCCTATTTAAGAAATGTAACAACATCAATGCAATCACAATTAAGTTCGGTAACATGATAATTTTATCGAGTATAAAAGACGCCAGCCGCAGCCTGATTCTGCCATGGGTCCACTCCGGAGGTATTTTCCAACAAACCCTCCACTTTAATTTGATTTTGATTGCTTCAATCGAATAGAAATCATCAAAATAGGGTTTTAATAGGAGTTACAGAGCCATGTTTGGTTAGGCCGATTTTCCAAAAAACCCTAGTTTACTAACCGAACTTCTTGAAAATGAAGAACACGAAGAACAGTTCGGTTCTATTGGATTTAAAACTAAGTCACCGAACTCTCTGTTCGGTTGTTTCGCAAAAAAAATTTAAAACTACAAAGTAACCGAACTCCACCCTTAGTTACGCAAAAAAAAAAACAAATCCAGTCTAACCGAACTGTGTTGTTATGGCCACTATGTTGAGTTCCAAAATAACCGAACTTAGCCAATAGAGTTCGATTTTTTCGCAAAAAATTTTAAAACTACAAAGTAACCGAACTTAGCCAATAGACGCTGAAACTTCACATTTTTTTTGTTTGTTAAGTTCGGTAACTTCACAATTTTATCGCAGAAACCGAACTCAAAGTTCAGTTGGTTAGCTGTTAGGTTCAAGTTTGCGAAAGAACCGAACTTTGTAAACTTATATACTCTTATATTACGTAAAGTTCGGTTAGATCAAAGTGCAGGCAGTTTGCGAACCAACCGAACTTTGTACACCAAAGTTCGGTTAGTTGAGAACCAACCGAACATAACGTTGTAACTCCTAGAAATTCTATTATTAGAGAGTTCGGTAACCTGCGTGTTTGGAACAAGTAACCGAACTACACTTTCAGATGAGTTCGGTTACTTGTTCATCTCACGGGGCAACCGAATTACAACTTCAGATGAGTTCGGTTACTTGTTCTTCATATAAAGTAACCGAACTGTTCAAAATCCAGTTCAAATCCGGATCATTTTGAAGATTAACAAATATTCTAGGAGAGGATGGAGATGAAGAATCAGATGAGTTTTCATCATTTGAATACTCAAACTTAGTGAATTGGAGAAAAAAAATCTATTTTCCATGTTTTTCTCCTTCATCTTCTCTAACTCTACTCTCTCAATAATTCTACTCAACTAATAATAAACCCATCTTTTAATTTAATCTCACTAATTGTTTTTAAATAAATCATTCACTAATCATAACCTAAAATTAATTAAGAAGGTAGATTAGGTATTAAATAAATAACTAGATATGGGGTGACCTAAAATTACTTCTAATGTCTTTACCCAACATAAAACCATTGTCCCCCAAAAAAACCATGGTCCCCAAAAAATCGTTCTTTAAATTTTGCAAATCTTTGTTCATCACCCGGCCTTCAGTGCAAGTCCTATGCCAAACTCGGCTTAAATGGTCTGGGCCTTTAAGTGGAAAATGACTGGAATACCCTTATAAAAAGAGAATCAGAATTTTCAAAAGATGCGCTTAACCGCAACAAAAATTGATGTCAGCCTCACCATAATATGCGTAATGGTTAGTTAAAGTGAGGAGGAATCAGGAGCATATTCTAGTGGCATATTATGGGAGACCCTCCCTCCCTTTAATTTTCTACAAACAAATCCAAATCCAACAATTCTATTCTATCTCAAAATCACTCATAGCTAGCTTCTTTGGATGGATGAATCACTCATAGCTAGCTTCTCTATTCACTCCATCTTCTTCTTCTTCTCTGCAACTCCATTTCACAAAATTCTGAATCACTCAGGAACAAAGGACACATCCAAGGTACATCTCTTTCTCTTTTACTAGTGCTCGAATTATCTATGTGGAATCACTAGTACTAGATTTTTATCATTTGCTTTGAACTTTTTCGAAAACTTATATTAGAACATGAGGAATGAAATTCATAGCATGTTTTCTTTATTATTGTGCAAGCTGATAAGGAAATACATGGTGCTTGTTCTGCAACTGCTTTTGAGAATATGTCACTGGGTAGTGAATGAATCCATTCATCGCATGATTCCTAAATCAAGCAGTCCCTCTGGCTGCAGTTGCACATGCCAATATGTTATCCCATACTTCCTGTTTATTCCAAACAACCAAGAGAAGAGAATTTCTCTGAAAGGCCAACTAGACTTAGAACCATGACATTTTATATAACTTCACTGTTCCTTTAATGGTTGTTGTTCATTAAATCTGCATCACATAGATTGGACGGTGAGGTTATCCTTCACATTTTATATAACTTCACTGTTCCTTTAATGGTTGGGTTGTGTTTCATATAGTCCATATGAGTTCCAATTTTTCATGGTTTTGGGTTTCAAACTCACTTTCAGGACTCTATTGAGCTTTTGGTGTCTCTAGGTTACGAATATGATGCATAATTGCGTAGTTTTGTCTCTTGGTCTGGCGCACAACAAATTTCACAGAATAAATTTAGACCAAAAGAGAAGGTAAATTTGTGATGCTTCTTATTTCGAAGGCAGGGAGATGACAGTACAGACAGTTATACAACATATACAGAAGTTTATGAATGGGGTATACAAAAAAATTGCACCCCATTACAAGCAAAAAACAGACCGAAAAGCTAAATAAACTCCTGGCTGGCAGACCTTTCCCTCCTCGACTGTAGTTAGTAATGGATTAGGTTGCCGTCTTGAACCTCTGCTCGTCTTCTTTTGCTTGCCGCTGTTGTGTTTGAATATCTCTATATACGGGTCGATAACTGACTCCTTTGTGTATTGTTTTAGCCAAGTCTTTAGGGCTTCTCATGTGGTTACATTCGAATATGAAACATAATACATGAAGATAGCAAGTGCTACCCCTTTTGAGGCTGTAAGTTCAAATATAAGCCTGCATTACAAACAAAACGGAAAAATTCGGTCGAGATTTTTCGTTGCAAGTGATCCATGAGAAATGTTAGTGTAACTTCGTTTCTTCTTACCTTATGAAGTGATAGCTCCAACTCTGGCAGGTCTTAGATTTTTAAATATTCTTCGTCCTTGTTCAAACGCCATGATAAATAGACCTATTAAGTATAAAAAGATGAAATTTAGCTTTGCTAGCATTTCATACAAGAATGATATTAAGTTTCCACACTCGGCTCTTCTTCTGCTTAGCATAATCTTCATGCCCATCAATTCCGACCCTGAGAGATAATTGTGTGCATGTTAACACAGGTTTATCAACATCCATGCGCCACATATAGAAGGCGTGGAGATGCTGACACGGGGAAAGAGAGAAAGAGACGGATAAAAGGGAATTAGAGAGTTTACGTACCGCCTTTCTTTGGCAAATTTGACCAATCATGGGGACTCAGCTTCATATCTGACGCTTGTATCAATTCAGTGAGTGCTTGGTTGACCTGCAGTTTAACATGTACAATTTATATTAGTTAATCACGTTTTTCAATTCCCTGCAAGTTGTCATTGACAATGCCTCTAACAAACGCGTGAGGCAAAGTGAAAAGTCAAACAAAAATTCCAGACTGTTTTTCTAAATACGAACAATTCCTTTGTCACACTCTTAACCTCCTCAAAGTGGAATCTGTCAAAAAAAAAGAGAAGAAAACGAAGAGATCTTTTAAAAACAACATAATACCTCTTTAGGTCTTTCATGGCTCACTAGATGTCCTCCATGTAGATCAATCATTCGAGCATAAGGCTGCATTTTTTCTGCAAGTTTCCTTCCATGATAAATTTGAGCAATTATGTCATACCTGAAACATGGGGAAACCTACATTAAGTTGACGTTATCTCATAGTTGTCAGAATCGTTCGGGGAGGCCATTTTTTAGCACTAACCTGCCATGAATTACTGAAATAAGAAATCCAGCAGATTTTATTGCTTCAATATCTCTTGATGTCACTCGGTGTGTCCAACAGGCATTCAGTTGACCTTCAAAACCGTAGTTAGACTGCATCCCGGATGATGATATACCTTTCACATATTCCTGAAAAAGTCCTAAACTATTAATTTTATGCAGTTGAATTTTTATCCATTTTTCTAATAGAAGAATTCATCAATAACCTAACGATCCTTAAATGCAGTTTTCCTTACTTGATACAAAATTTCTCTTCTTGTTTTTAGTCCAACTAATTCCGCAAGGTATTCCTGCAAATCAAACTCAATGTCAGAACTTGTTTCGAAATTTTGCAACAAACTTACTGTCTTGTTAAAACTGTAAACCTAAAGAACCAGTTTTTGGACCTTTGTGTAGTGAGTGTCCAAGTCAACGGCTGCCCTTTGTTCAGGAGTCTTTGCTTTCAAAAAACGTAGTGCAATAGATAGCATTTGGCTGTCAATCTGCAGAAGCAAAATGAATTCAACATTCCTTTCTCATTTTGGAAAAATATCACAATACTCTGCCACGACAACATAGCTAATAATTCATTCAGGGTGATATTGCGGATTAACCGAACTAAACTAGATGGTTGTGCATCATATCAATTCTCCGCAGAGAAAAATTTGTTGAATTATCCCACGTATTAACGTGTAGCCTCTTTTGCGCAGAGTCGACTGACAAGTTAAAGGACCAGCAGCTTACAAGCTTATTCAGGTCAGGTACGCTAACCTAATCAAGACCACGGGTGAAGAAACTGCAGCAATACAACAACAACAACATCAACAACACTACGGGTTCCCATGGAACATCCTCAAGTTTTTCCTATTACATTCAGCTTAAGAAAGGTCACATTGGGGTAATTAGATATTAGTTCCGTAAATTTTGACAATGTTGGTTCACCAATGTAACAAACCGAGCATCACAATAAAATCTATAAAGGTGCAATGTTTCCATCTACATTGGCTCCATTACAATTCGATTGTAAGTACACATTACCTTTGGGAAACATTCGAAACCACCACCAGTCGCATTTAGCAATGCCAACGACAGAATCCGTTCAGGTACCATCGCAGCCAACTTGCACGCTATCATAGACCCTGATTACCACATACAAACACAAAACAAGCTTAACAAAGAAATCCCTAGCATCCGACCCCCAATCCAAGCTAGGGTTTGACAATTCGAGCTGGAATTGAATAAAAAAGACTTGAGTTAGTACTTACCCATGGAATGACCAAAAACATGAGCTTTCCGCCAACCCAAATGATCCATTAATGCCAATGCATCTTTCGCCATATTCGTTGTCCTGCACCAACAATCCCATTACAAAAAATTTCAACAAAATTGCACTTTTTTGTGTAAAAATCAAAACTTTTTTGGCAAAATCAAAATCAAATTGGGGAAAAGATTATAGAGACTACTAACGTGTATTCAGATTTCTTGGTAGGTATAGAACTCTGACCCATTCCTCGATTATCAAATGCACAAACCTCAATTCCATTCCCATGTTCTCCATTGAAATCATCGCCAGATTCTAAAACAAATGAATGGTTTCTGAAAATGTTCTTCTTCTCATCATTTGGTATATCCGTCCCTGTAAGACCTTTAATTTGAGGCCCCCATGAATCATGCGTTCCTGCTAATCCTGTTTAATCAATTAATCAAAACCCACCATTAAAAATCACAATTTGATAAAAAATAATCAACTTTTTTGTTTGGGGTTCAAGGGATTTTGTAATTACCAATGATGAGAAGGACTTTGTTAGGACCATGACCATAAGTTCTGTAAAAAATCTTAATCCCATTCTGGATTCCTCTACTAACATCGCACAGCGGCATCTTCTTCTTCTGAATCAAATCAAAATCAAATGAATGATTGATTGATTTGGGGGTTTCTAGAAAGAAGAAACAGAGTAGATTTTTAGTTTTTTGGTTGAAGGAAAAAACAGAGTAGAATTGAATTGTTGTTGTCTGAATTGGAAAAATGAAAAAAGGGAGAAAAATAAATAGTGCGAAGAAGAAGATGAAGAGAGGTTGACTGAGGACACGTGGAGGATAAAGAATGGAGTGATGCCAGATCAGGACGACGATGGTCGGCTAAGAAAAGGAAGGTGTGATGATGATGCCATTAGTGACCATCCGATCATACCTTCTTCGCAAGTACTTTTCACTTTTAATTTTGATCAAAAAGTGCTTAATTTTTAATCGGAGTTACACGTGGAAAACTTGTTTTGGCCGAACTCATAATCACAATTGATCTCGCTCATAAATGCGCGTTTAGAATCTTATCTTTTGTTTTTGTTGTGATTCTTCAAAAAAAAAAAAAATCAGATCAATGTTTAGTAATTGAGTTATTTAAATGTGTATGTTAAGAATCTTATCTCTTGTTCTTGATGATCAGATCCGTGCCTAATAGTTGAGCTGGTTGGGCATTTATATATAGGTGCACGGCAGAAGTTCCAATTCTGCTTGGATTCGGATTTTCTTTTTTGTTTCCTATTATCCAAAGAATTCTAAACCGAAAATGATAAGGATACTTGTGTTTTTATGGATTAATCATCAGCATGGAATAATGACCTATGTGTTAATACAATCTTGACACTGATTCTTGGAAGATTATGGTGGTACCGTCCTTTGTTTTTAAGTGTGTGGGGGCGTCAAGAGGTTAGCCGACCATTTCACGTCCATTCAACTATATCCCAACTTAAGGTTTAACTACTTGCTAAGATTTTTTTTTAACGGAGTAAGACAAATACAAGTATGAATAAGATCAAATGAGTTTGTGTTCTCACAATCCCATGGCATTCAGTTTAAGATTTAAGATTTAACGGACAATTCAAAAAGGACTTGTATGATTTTTTTTTTCCAAAAGATTTAACTGACAATTCAAAAACGAATCGTATTTCACTTGTTTTTTCTATTTTTTGTACGACTCATTTTCACACGGCCGATGATTTTTGCTTGGTTTTAAAAAATTCGGTTTTGGTAGAGTTTTTTCTCCGATGTTTATCAAGAAGGACTATGCATGATTAGTTAATCATAAAAAAACAGTAAAATTATGTTAGGTAAAAAATAGAAGAAAATTGTTGAAATCCAACCAGGAAGAACTAAATTAAGCAGTTAAATGGCTTAATCCAACATAAATCCACCCTTTTTGACCTTTGACTTTTTATTTTAAGGGTGGTGGACTAGTTGTAATTTAAAAAAAATAGTCAACTATATTGACTGTTTCTTTTCTTCATATCACATTCAATTAATCTCATTTTAGTCTTCCTAAACATGATTAGTCTTAAACATTAGTAGTTGCCTAAAGTAGTTATCCTAGATTTGTTCAAACTTAGAGCATCAAGAACCTAAATATTAACATTTTTTTTTTTTTTTGATTTTAGGTGGATTTTGTTGTTCAATTTTTCACAGCCTTTTTCCTCCTTTCAAACCCTAACATAGTGATGTTTTTGGATGCTAATTCATTATCATTTATCATTACATGGATGCTATGGAAGTAGTTAGCTAGCCAAGCCACTTCTAGATAGATTTTTGTCATTCCTGCTTCTTGGAAGTCTCTATTTTTGGGGTATCAAATTCAATCATATTCAACACTAACATGTGGTCATATGGTGTCTATCTCATTCACTCATTTATTCAAGATTTTAAAGCACAAAATCCAAAAGAAAGAAAGAAAGAAAAGAATCCAAGAAATGTGTGTTTGTTCTTATCCTCCATTTTTTATGGGTTATCCACACTGACCTGGATGAGTCATGTAACTCTGTAACTAGTAAAATTACTGATGTTACTGTAATATAGTGGTAAAGTTGTTGGGTGATAATGCCTCTAACGATATAAAAATAGTAAGACTCGTAGAATCTATGTCAGAATGTGAGTAATTAGTAAGACTGGTAAGAAATTGTTCAAAGAAGTGGCAGCAGAAGTTCTCATGATTTTATAATATCAAAAACCATAGGCAAGATCAAAATTGCAAGAAAGAATACAACACTTTACAAAGGAGATGGATACACTTATATTTACATATGAAAAGGCATAGCTGAGTTTCATGTCCCGAGAGAATCGACACAGTGCCAGTAAAAATGGGGTCGATTGACTAGGTACACAAGAGTATGAGATTGTCTTCTAAGCAAAACAAAAAGAAAAATTCTCTTCTTTTTACAGAGGGGAGGAGTTCATTATGAGCATTGAGTTTACATAACCTACAATCACTAACATAACACTCTAAAGGGTAAGCATGAAATGCGAAACACGGGAGATCAATTCGAGTTATGACATTGAACTGACTGATCATAGCTGTTGTTGAATGAGCTGGCCGCTGTAAATGATGCATCACTGAAGTCGACTGAGTCTACACAAAAATCATCTGTTTCATTACAGTTCATTTCATTGAACATGAGTTTCGCCACTGTCCTGTCAATGATGTTGGTCTCTAACTCCATGTTGTCACTTCTTCCATACCTGAATGTTGAGGAAAATGTCAGGTAAAGCGTATACTGGTACCTCTTGCTTAACTAAGTTAAAAGGGTTCATAGACACAGAGCGGTGAATGATCAAAGCATGGAGGTGTTAACTCTATAAGTATTACACATCTAGGACTTTTTATAGGTTAACAACATCAGAGGCCCATTAACCAATACAGACTAAAGTTTAGGTTCATTGCTTACATTGAGTTTTCTTGTTGCTGGGTAGGTACTTGCGGCTTGTAATCTTCTCCACATCTGTTCTGGTTTTGAGCTTGTTGCTGTTGTTTCGAGTTGTTTGCAAGGCGGTACAAGGCATCCCGAAAGAATAAACGTGTCTCTGAGGTCAACTGCTCAAATAAAAATTGAATAAACAATTAGAATATGAAGTAGCAATGGGTGAAATAACATTTCTGGGAGCTTCCAAGGCTTCTTATATTCACCTGTGTCATGACGTCTTCTAGATCTTGCATTGCCTTACATGACACTTCTTCATTGGCATCCTCCTCTTGTTCAGCGGATGATTTTACTGGTGCCTGAAATTTTTGAGCAATAGCATGGTTAGTTAACTCACAAGGTACAGATCTTTACATGCGAGACGCATAATACAAGTTCTACAAAAATATCACTGAACCCGTAAAATTAAGAACCCCTCATACTTCATGTTATCGTTATTGACAACGAGGTTTAAAGTAAGGTGTCAGATTCATCTAAACAGCTTACCATATAACTTCTAATGAGAACAGCTTACTATCTCGCAATGCAAATGAGCTGTAGTGAGCACAGTTTCATACCGCAAAGCTGCCTATACCTATTGTGAATTGCAAATTGAAAAGTAGGGTACGATGGAGTAATAAAATTTATTATATTCTTTATCAGTTCTTTCAAACGCGAAACTCCACTCCAAACATGTATAAAATACGTTTAAATTGTTTACTTCAATCTATTCGGTGAGAGATTTTTCACCTTAGTGTCCACAGTAGCTTCCGTTTGGTCAGTATTGGATACCATAAAATGAGAAGTTTCATCCAATTTGTTCCAGTACATTGATTGTGGGTAATCATGTTTCATATACTTTGATCTTCCTAAATCAGACTGGTCTGTGCACTTACTTTGAGAATCCGCCACCATATCATCGAACATTTTATCCAACCGCGCCGAACTGCAATCGTCCTGGCCGCCAAATAACATTTGAGGAACATCCATGTCATCCTTAAGCATTGAACTCCTGCAACATAAAGAACACATAAGGGTTAAACCCCGAAACCAGAAGACACTGCACTAGACTTATGTAGTAGTATAAGAGGTTAGAATAGTACATAGAAAATTCATCCTCCCAAGCCATTTTGTTCTGTCCACTATCGTACGTGTACTCCGGCCAGTCGCCACCAAGATACTGATTCTCATCAACAGCAATCTCTGATTTCATTTCTGAATTGTTTTTGCCGTTCTCAACTACGGGACATATACCATCAGAAGAAGAACTCTGCATCCACTGGTACCAATCATCGGAAGTAAGAGGTCTGTCACATTCATCTTGATACTGTTGTTGTTGATTAACCTTGCTTGAATTGTAATTTTCCATGTTATACATCTGAAAATTTTCACAGCATAAAGAAATTCAGTACAAGAAACCGCAAATTCATCAAAGATAATCAAATCATGACAAATTAATTCAACCAAACAAAGCAGACATACAATCGAAATCAAGAAACCCCAGTTTTTCGATGTATCAATTAAACCCAAAATTGAAATGAATCGAACCTAAGAATCAACCAGATTTATGAATCCAACAGACATATTAAGCAACAGAAGATGAGAAATGAAGTCAATTTCAGCAAAATCCAACCATGAAAACTAAAAGAAAAACCAAACCCTAAAAATTTCATGAACAAACCATATGAAATCTCATAGAAATCTACTTAGAATCAAAACTAACACAAAAAAAACAAAACCCATTCACTAAACACCTCTCCAGCATGCTCTAATACACAGATTCAGATTGAAATTCACAACATCTTAATTTAACCATCAGAAACACAAACAGAAAACATGAACACACACACATCAAAGAAAAAAGCAATAGATCCATGAACCATAAACTGATAGTAATCAAACTGACCTTTTGAGTGTAAATCTGTATGAAGAAGAAACAGAGCTTGAGCTGAGAAAAGTTGAAGTTGAAGAAGAAGAAGATGGGATGATAATTAGTTGACACAAAAAAAAATAAGCAAAGGCAGATAAGAGGTGTATATAAAAGGAAGAAAAGAAAAGAAATAATATATTTGTGGCTCAAAATTCTTGGGTTGAAAGTAGTGGTTGTGAGTGAGGTGAGTCAAGTGGGTATGTGTGATCTATTCCTCTGTTTTCATTGGTTGAGGGTTCCAGGTAGACCTGTTTTAGGAAAATACAGTGGTTTCCATTTGTGTTTGTGGTGTGAGATTTACGTGTGGGGTTTGAGTGAACGTCGGTACTACTAGAATTCATACATCTGGCAATGGTGTTTGTATTCTCAATCCAACGTGGATAAATTGTTAATCCATTATGGATTATGACAAAGTTGTTTATAATAATAGTGTGTTGCTGGCTAGTTTTTATACTAGTAGCTACCCACTCCTAAGCTTTAGGTGAATGGTTCATGGGATCTATTCATATGGCTCGCCCGTTGTTCGAACATTTTCTAATCACAATCACTCGTTAAGCATACGATGGTTGTGAAACGATGATATTCGGTAAATACTTTGTATATACATAATTCATTATTCGTCACGTGTTGAGGGAACCACACGTGGAAGACTCACAACCTTGATACATCAAGATACGATGCCACGTATCAACACCCAAAGAGCATCTGTCATCTACATATATCCATCATCAGATCAATCCAACGACGAAGAATCAAGGGGCACGATAAGAGCAAGTTGTCGCGAAGCATCATAGAAGATCAAGGGATTTACTTTACTCCATCCCAAGGAAGATCCAAGATCAAGGATTGGGGTGAGTCTCGTCGACAGGGATGTGACAGGGACACCAGACAACTGTCTGACGCCTGCGGACGCAGGCCTTAGTGCTGAACCACGTAACTCATTGTCTCATTTACTTTCTACACTTTACTTTTCGTATTTAACTGTCGTGCATCCTTTATGTTCATCATAGTTTCTATGTGATGAAAGACGAGGACGAGCCCAAAGGCTCTGAGTCTCCCTTGTCATAGTTTCATTTATATTCTGTCATTAACTAAGGTTTGGTTATAATGCGAATATTGTTTGTGGACACGATGTTATCATCGTTACTTCTGTGTTCACAATCTGGCGCTATAAACAGGGACCTTGTCCCAGTAAAAGATTTATCTTACCATGTGATTTTGCACATTTTTTGGCTCCCAGCGCTATTCCCTAAATAATAGTGTTCTAAGCGACTTGTCACTTTTTCTTCTTTTCGAAAACACCTTTATGTCCTTGACTTCCATTTCAAACTTTCTTCGAATCTACGAGCGCTTTTGAATTCATCTTAGGGATCCAAAACCCTCTTATATTGCGGATTTGGGATAACATATGTTTGAAATCAATTTTTAAATATTTACATCATGTGCTTACTGATGAACGAGTACCAGATCTACGTTTTCAGGTCTTCGTATTTCAAACCCACGGATCTGTGCATTTCCGAGAAGATCTTTGTTTTAGATCCATGAGCAGATCTATGTTCATGATTATTGGAACTGTCTCTCCAAGCTTTTCTTTCTTTCGAATGATCCCTCAACAATTTTTAGATGAGTGTTGTGCTTTCTGGATTTTCTTTCGGATTAACCTTACTAACCAAGCCCACGCGGATGTTGTTTCTTCGATAATGTTTTGTTTATGCAGAAAAAATTGAAGATGGAGAAAACAAAGGATCTGGGAAAAGCCAAGGCATCGTCAAAAGAAACCCCAAGGACAACTCCCGTCATGACACGTAGTAAGCAGAAGGGTGAAAAGCTTAAAGCATCAAACAAGAAACAGGATGGAGCGGAAAGCACGATGCCGATGGGCGCCAACGCAATAGCAGCAGCAACCAAAGCAGCAGAAACCAAAGCAGGTGCATCCAAAGTGGCAGTGACAACCTGAGAAAACGAACAACGTGAAGGAATGAAAGAATCAGTAATACAACAACCCCTATACGGGATGCCACTCACCAACGAGCTAAATCAACCGTTGCTAGCCAACCAACCTCTTCTGATAGCAGACCAGCCAGCACAAAAGCCGATAGAACTCCCGGCTCCGCCTGCTGATCCACCGGTTCCCTTAATACAGACTGTTGATTAAGATCACACTGTAGCCGCCGATGGACAGATGCAAGTGGGAACCCTGAACCAGGGATCGGATCATTCAATCTAGATGATGGCAGAACTAGAAGAGTTGAAGAAAAACCAGAAGGTGTACGTTGATGTTGTGGCCCTACTAGCACAAGAGAACCAACAACTGAAGGATATGATCGCTCAAAGTGCTGAACTAAGGGACTTGCACGACGAAGCTAATTCCAAAACACTGCCGCCTAACCAGGACCGATGGATGGTAGTGGCCAATGTCAATAATACTGAACCATTAAATCAAAGGGCTTCCAGAGGAAACCGATTATCCGATCCAGACTACATTCCCGAAGACTCATATTATTTCGATAGTGAGGACCGAAGATCAGGACGATCCACAGTTAGAGAAGACCACCAGCTGGCAATGGAGAATCTTCGTACTGAAATGATGGCTGGGATCAAGGAACTGAAATACCGACAAGGAGGAGGAAGACTATAGGAAGTGATGAGAGAAGCCAATACCACACATTTGACTCCACACTTATCCAGAGCACTCATTCCCCAGAAGTGTCCCATTCCAGTATTCGATCCAGCGACCCAACCACCCGCATTAAATACCCTAGACTTATGGTACGTGTCGAACGACTTGTGGAGAAGAAGAAGGTCCATCTTTGTTCCTATATAATACCGTTGGAAGATGCTGGGTTAGAACGAAGATAGCATCGGGACGACGCAGTAACCAAGACGATAAGGGCAGCTGTACTCGAAGAAAAAGACCCACGATAGCAGTCTATAAATACCCCAACCCACTAAGGAAGAGGGGTCGGCCATTTGAGAGTAAGAGTGAAAGAGACAGCAGGAGAGAGAAATTGTAAGAGTAAGTATGAGTATTGTTTCCCTCCTAGCTTCGTTCCTCACCCAAAGTCATTCGACTATTTTTGTAACCTTTAATACATAGTGAAACACCAACCCCATGGACGTAGGTCTTAGTGTTGAACCACGTAAATCATTATCTCATTTACTTTATGCACTTTACTTTTCGTATTTAACTGTGGTGCATCCTTTATGTTCATCATAATTTCTATGTGATGAAAGACGAGGACGAGCCCAAAGGCTCTGAGTCTCCCTTGTCATAGTTTCACTTATAGTTTGTCATTTACTAAGCTTTGGTTATAATACGAACATTGTTTGTGGACACGATGTTATCATCGTTACTTCTGTGTTCACATACTTGATAAATGAAGTTCATAATTTCCAATTAGTTGTAAATTTGACTCAGCGTTTGACTCGGTTGAGGCAGATTGTTTGTTGTTTTATTAATCTAATGTCTGAGTCGAGTGACCGAGAGATGTATTTTAGTGCAGGTGTTATTTTGTGCAGGACTTGTTTGCTGGGTTTGTATACCAGGTTGGATTCAAATTTTTCAATAACTAGCTTTATTAATATTACTATTTTGTAGTAATGTTTGAGTCAAGTGTAAAGAGTCAGATGAATCCAAATAAAATGAGTCAGATAAAAACAAACAACCAAATGTCAAAATAACTTGTAATTAGGATTAGTTATGTACTAATTATCTATGTAGTTAAGATGCTATTTCATATTTAAGAATCATTCTCTCTCTTATATTTTATATCTTTTTACATTTCCTCATGTCAATGATTGGTTCTTATCTTGTGCATGGATGTACAAGATAACAAAATCCATTTAGAATTTCATCATTTGGATCAAGGTTTGACAAATATTATCCCACACGACTTTGCGGGATGACTTCCCGCAAAAGCGGCTTCTTTACCGTTGGATGATCAAATCAACGGTTAGATTCACATTCAAGAAAGGACTCATCACTTTCAGGAAAGAACCCACCACTTCCCCTAAAGGGTTCAAGACTGTTAGATCTGTGTTTTACCATGATCTAACGGTAAAAAAACCGCTTGAGCGGGATAGCTTTCCGCAAGGTCGTGCGGGATAGCACTGCTCGGAAGGTTTTGGTACCTTCTTTAATTCTCCTGCTAACAATTCTCTAGCGTTAAAACACATGTTGTGATGGATGAAATTTGCTTGAGCCTGGAAGCAACCATCATCATTAGTTGGTTAGTGGCTACCATCTTAAATTCCAAAAGGGCTGAACTAGGAACAACCCAGCGGCCAGCTGCACTCATTTCTGTGGCTAAGGGTTGTTGAAAATTTAAATGAGACTAGTGGTTAACAACATGCAAGGACAACAATCCTATATATTCTTGTATCTGAAACTCCCTTCTAATTGGTCCTAGAGAGCACAAAACCTACTTGATGTCTGAGAAAAGTTGAAGTTTGTTCAAACAAATCTCCTCTTTTCTGCGTTTGTGGTGTTAGAGCCACTACTGGTATATGTCATTGCATATGATATATCCGTACAAACATTCCAAGGCCCCAAATACATCTACTGAGAAGATAGACGGGCATCATAACGCCGTCACTTTTCTCCACTATAAGACTGTTATCGTTATTCTTTTTGGAAAACTGTTAACCGGAGATGAAGATATGATTGTATATTGGATAAACTATAGTGTGGAACGCCGGTGTCTGATATCGGATGTCTCCAAAAGAACGAGTCTGCGGATCACGACCATAATAAGTTATATATATAAAATTTTAAATCCATCATGGATTTTGTTAGCGCCACATAACATAACGGTATCCTTTATGAAATGAATGAAGGAGATAATTGAATATGTTTAAAAATGCGGAGTTTAGACGCGGTTTAACTACAATAAAGGACTGTGACACCACCATATGGATATTATGGATGGATAAACTCAATGTTTTTCGATCTATACAAAGAATATGCTAATCCCTTTACCATTATCCAATTTAGCTAGCATCACACAAAGAGATAACTCTTGTAAATGACATAACGGCACCTTAATGTTTGAAGCTAGAAGCAACCATCGTTATCATTCAAAGGGTCCAACCAATACCTAAAAACAATCCTGGTGCACACATTTTCTGTGGCTCTCAAAGTTTTCCAAATGAAAGCTGGTGGTTGTAAACCAAATCTATAGCTGGTTTCTAATTGGTCCAACTATCAAGAAAAAGTTTGTCCTAGGCTCTCCCTTTTTTTTTGTTAGTGGTGTTAGAGCCATTCATATATGTCGTGTGGGGGTATAATGTCCTGTCCTCGTGGCTTCAAACACAGGAAAATAAAGATTGTGACAAACGTTTTTCTATTGTTATTAAAATGGAGGAGTGAATCAAAAATGGTTTTTCCAAATTTGGCAAACAAAATAGGAAGTAATATTTGTGCGACTTGCTTAACAAGTGGTTTTATACTAATCAGTGTGACTCGAGTGTCTGTCTTATCTATAGCTCAATAGTGTTAAAGCACAAGACACAAAAGCAAGAGGAAATCACAAAAGAAAAAAGAAAAGAAAAAGTAGTGTTACAATTGCGAAATAGTGGAAGAATAACCATGTCTATGTCACTGGATTTTTCCTAATCCTCAACTTGGCATATAAAATAGGGACTAATTGTGCCAACTTGATCAACAAGTGGTTGTATACCAGTCGATGTCATATGATTCTCAATAGTGATTGAAAGCAGAAAATCCAAAAGATAAGGAACTTGACAAAAGATGTGGGCTAAATGTCTCACACTCACCTTTATGTCCAATTTACGGTAATTTGGATTTTGTTCTTCCCTGCAGAAAAAACCTGAGTGCGTAATTTATCTGTTTAGTAAACAAGGGTATTATTGGGGCGTCACATTTCAATAAAGGAGCTTCACATGGATTTCTAATAACTAGAAATTTGGTTAGGCGGTGTCTTAAAGATATAGTTGATGTCTAAGTTACCCTTCCATCAAAACAAATAATTAAAAAATGGTTTCCAAATTCTAATCAACAACAAACATCATTAACAACAACTCAAATTTGATCATCATCAACAACCCTTCCATCAACTATAACCTAAAATATATATTTTTTTAAAAAAAACCCTAATTCTTTAAATTTAATCAACAATAACCAAAATTAATCGATTGTTAAATTTTTTGAAGCAAATTCGAAAATTGTCGATGATTTCAGAACCAGTCACAGCCGTATAGAAAACCAATGTCTCAACTGTTTCATATGTTTTACGGTTAGACAAAGAAGAACTCCCAACCGTAATTGTGTCGAAGAATGTTTCTTACAGTTAGTTTTTCTGGTCGTAACTGTTTGACGGTGGGGTTCGACTTTGATAGAATCTAACCGTAAATAATCCTGGATTTTCTTTTTTTCAACTTGCTTTACGGTTAGTTTAGTTTTTGAGAAAACAACCGTAATTGTTCTTCGGTTGGGTCCGACCTCGTAAAACTCCAGACGTAAATATTCCAGTTATTGTTGACGGGCCGCGAGTTATAACCCCATAGGTGTCACTATCTATGTACAAAAACTCCAACAAAACAAATTGTTCACAAAAACCCCATTTAACATAAACTGTCAATATTACCCTTCTAGTTTAAATCACCCAAAACAAATAAAAATCAACCCCACCTTTAATTTTTATTATATTCTCACAACAGCACCACCACCGTGCCAATACCACTGACCACCACCACCGCAACCACCGCCGCCGCCTCCACCGACCACCACACATCGCCGTCTCCACCGACCACCACACATCCCCGCCACCGACCAAAACCACCACCACCGCCGACACATGCCGCACCGCCACCAACACCACGACCGCCCACTGTCACTACCACCGTCGCCGCTACAGACCACCGCCGCAGCCAACCACCACCTCCACCATCGACCACCGGCCACCACCGCCACCGCTGACCACCGTCGGCGACGACTATCATCGCGCCACCACCGTCGACCACCAACGCGTCGCCACTGCCACCACCGCCACTGCGCCATTGCACCACCACTATCAGCCACCGCCGACCACCACCACTGGCGACCACCGCCGACCACCACCGCCCAAAACCATCACCACCGTCACCAGCACCACGACTGCCCACAACCACCGACCAAAAATTAGATGGAACCAAATTTGGTTTCATCATAAATACGATGAAACCGGTTTTAGTTTCATCATAAATAAGATGAAACCATAATTGGTGCGAACCGAGTGTCAGCCTGCAACAAAGTGAACTAGTGTCGGCAAGCAGTGATGCAACTTAAATACTCAAGAATGAACAAAAAGTAAATTCTCAATAGACAATCCAAAATCAAGTTGATCACCAATCGATAATCAAGTTGATCACCTAAAAAAAGTTTCCTTGTCTACTAACTTATATGTCCTAGAAAGTTTATTATTTAATTGTACACTATGAATAACAAAAGATACCCATATGAACATCTAGAAAGCTTGACGTGATTGGTGAATAGTTAAGCAAACATGACCACTATATATCAAGAGATTTGACATTGCAGGTGCAAATTTTATTGCTAAAAACAGGTATCCTATTTTAGTCGTCAAGAACCTCAACAAACTATTATCTATTAGCAACAACAGGCAACAGAAGATACATGCTAGGATGTCGAATAATAATATAAATGTTGTAACTGTAGCATGCACTTACGGAGTTGCTAAATTAAACTTTTGTGGTCTATGTCTCTAATAAAATTAAAAATCTCTTCACAAGCCAACCAGACAACACTAAGCATATAATTCTAGCATGATTTTATAAATCCCATCTAGGAGCTGGAGTGCTGGACAAAAGTTTCAAAATAAGGCACCAAAATGGGATACGATATACAGAGTAATATGTATGATTTCTACCTCCATTATGGTTCCGATGGCAACCACCATAGGAATCTATTGGAATATTTGACTTCTCAAGCATCTCAAGGGCCTGCAAAAGGAAGTTTCGGGCACCACAGTCGGAAATGATGGCAGCCGCAAGGGCCTTTTCTGTCTGTGGTTGTAAGGGTGCAATAATGTCATACTCAGTCCACGAAAAATAACCAACAGGAACATCTGATGAGAGACTAGTTGTCATTACAACTTTAAACCCTTTCCTAATACAAAAGAAATTATAGCAAACGTTAGTCTTTAGAAACTCTTGATAGTTCTGGAGTGGTAACAACAATAAGACATAGTTGATGTCAAAGATGGTTACTCTCCAGTAGCTTCATTCTGATGTGCTAAGGTTAACTTTTGTAGCCTAAAATTCAGACTTGTAGGGATGCCTGTGAACACTAAATAGATATTTTCAATTAGCAGTGTTCATTTAATGCTTACTGGAACGGTTATCAAGTCACAAAGGGGATTACTTCTAATTCAGCGCCTCACACATATCCACAATCTTGTAAATTCATCATCTAAAGTCTGAACTATCAAACTAACAAGACTAGCTAGTGCATCAATCTTATTTCTAAAAAGAAATTTTGGATTTTGCTTACCCACTCTCGTGCCGGAGCAACATTATTCTCTGAATAATAATGCGATGACTCCATTATCCGAAGAATCCCAGGCACTCCATTACTAGGTTGACCAAACGAAGCATCCGACGTCTTATCATCTCCACTTTTATGTCCAAAATGACATCCAACAGAGCAAGTATCCCACTCCTGAACCTATATGCACATACAAAAACTAACCATTTTCGGGCCTTTTCTTCAATTTCGTGTAACAAATCCTAGCATACATCTAATCCATTATCAAGCACAACAACAATTCAAACTCATAAACAAAATTCAATTTAAGTAAGGATAAGATTAGATGGAACCAATTATGGTTTCATCATAAATACGATGGAACCAATTTTCGGTTTCATCATAAATAAGATGAAACCGTAATTGGTTTCGTTAGAATTCAACTGCAAGAAAAATTGCAAACCATGATTCATTCTGTTTGACCACACCAATACCAATAACCTGTGTTGGTTTATAAAAAAAATAACTTGAAACTCGCACAAATATTGTAAGGCATGGACACACACAGAGGTCTCAACTATTGAAACAAACAAATCATTTCACAAGTATCTATTAATGAATCACTCAACTTGGTAAACACATAACTAACAAGCATCCACACGTTGAGGACTGCAACTAAGCATATGCTGCACCAAAAACAAACACTAATCAGGAAGAAAAAAACTGCGCAAAAACCAATTTGGATTTCCACGATGAGAATAAGAAGTTTCTACACATTTGAACCTGCTAGAAAACACTCATAGTTACTAGGCTCCAGCCCGTCCCACATCCTATTCACCATTTTACAATACCATCCACCTCAACAATAACACGTATCCAGTGGATTAGTGCATCCATGTTCTCCCTACCTATGGTTACTAGTTGCTAGCAACATTAGGTGGAAGTCTGTTCCACATTCTATATACCGTTGTATAAGTTTGGAGCAAATATAAACAAAACAGAATTTAACTACATCATAAATCTAAACAGCAGAAGAGTTAGATACAGAAATCCCATTCAGAACAGTCAAATAGGAAAAATACATCTCCATAGGACTATAAAGTGTACCCATACATGACTAAATCTTCACTTCGCTTCGCTTGTAAACCTCATCAGACCACACTAGTGATGCAGTTGTTGTTTCATATGATCTCAACACATATCCAACCACATTTACAGCAAAACATTTCTTCTCGTATAAATAGATAAAATTCATTTTTATTTACCTTAATTGTTGTAAAAACCCAACTCAAAATTCATTCAATTTTTAACCTAAAAAATCAAAAGAAAACTGATTACCTTCCATACAAAAGACCGAATTCCAGCACCATCAGGTATTCATACCGATGTTAATCTTTTGAAAGCTGATATTCATAAAATTAAAACCAAATTCTTTAGAAATCAGATTCTGATTGGAAATTAGATACAAAAAAAACCTAAAATGAAATACGCACCTCTTGTAATAGTTGAGGTTAAGGTGAAATTTCTTCAAATCAAACAATATATGATGATGATAATGATATATCATCATTGTGATTCAACTTTTTGTTTAGTGATTCTCGGAGATGGTCAGAAATTGAAGGTTGGATCGGAAGAGGAGGAGTAGGAGGTTCGGTAAAATTATATGATTTGGAGTACCACCACCGTCATCATCATTGATACAAATCGATTTAACTCAAAAAATTAATACCCAATCTTCGTTGAATCGAGATCTGTATTTCGAATTTGCTTGTAGATAAGGACATGGAAATGGGTTTGATTGAGGTGTAATGGTAGGAAGAGGAGTTGTGGAGGTGATTTTGGTGGAGGATCAGGATATTGCAGTGGGTTTAGTGGTGGTGCAAGAGTAGGAGGTTGAGGTGTTGCTGCTGGTGAAGGAGGCGGCGATGGTATTAATGAAAGATATAGACGCGGTACTGGTTTCAGTGGTGGTTTGAGAGTTTAAGAGAGATTGGGGAATTAATATCTCGTACAAAGAAAAGCATAAAAAAGGGTAAGCCTGGTATTTCTGAAATAGGAAAAGATCTAATTTAGATTATTATTTTGGATTTGGAGTTTTTGTATCACTTTTGGGGGAAATGGAGTTCTTATAACTCTCAACATATGGCTGGAGTTTTTGCATCACTAATTTGATCACCTTGGTGTTTTATGACTAGTTTTGTATTGTTGATGATAACCGGAAAGAGAGAGGGGCTTACCCAACGACCCAAAAGTCGTTCCCAGCAAGGTATGGATGTGTCTTCAGAGCTGGATGTTAATCTATAACAAAACCCTTGGGTAGTATAATGTTACTTGCTCTTTCGTCTTCTTCATGAAATCCGTGTTCAATGGGAGCTACATGAATCCAGCCTTTATATTCCTTAATTGTCATTGCTTAAAAGTTTATGGACTCTCCACCCTAAAACATATTTCCACGAGTGAAGATCTTCAAAGATTTTGTTACCGGAAAAAATAATATAAAAAATATATATATTATTTTATATTACCCAAAAGTGAAGAACGACCCCTAGCTCTGCTGTCATCTCCATTCCCCAAAGTTTAATGCGTTCCAGGTTCGAGTCCCCAATGGCGTAATATTTGCAGGAATTAACATGGAAGATAGTGTTAGTTTGTCCCCAATTATAGTAACAAATCTGTTCCTATATAAAAATTTAAATTACGCTAGTTTAATAAGCATCCCCATCCCATCCGACCGTAACTAAAAACTAAAAACCCACATAAATATTTACGGTTAGGAACATAATCACCAGACCTAGGATTGGGTTTTCCCAATTTTATCCAATTATGGTTAGGAGTTCATCATCACGCTAGTTTAATAAGCATCCCCATCCCATCCGACCGTAACTAAAAACTAAAAACCCACATAAATATTTACGGTTAGGAACATAATCACCAGACCTAGGATTGGGTTTTCCCAATTTTATTCAATTATGGTTAGGAGTTCATCATCACCTAACCGTAAACTAGTCGTACGGTTGGTTATGAAAGAAGAACCCGACCGTAAATCATTCTGAAAAGCTAAAAAATTCAACTTTTTTTTTACGTATTTTCACTAATATTGAGAAATAAAAGAACATTGGTTGGGTGATTTGAAATCTAGGGTTTTAGCTAGGAAAAAATCTACAAAAAAAATCCTCTTTTTCTTTTTTCTTCTATTTTTTCTCACCAAAATACTACACTTAACCTGATTTTTTATCACCAACTATATAAAAACTTATTAAATTAATTTAATCATTAATGAATTAGATTATTAACACTAACTACATGGGAGTATTTTAGCCATCATGAAAATATTTTAGATAAGGAGTTTTTGAAATTACTTATGTGTGACCCGTTTTTGTCCTATTAAATGACGCCCCTGTATTGAAATGTGACGCTCCAATAATAGTCTTGTTAGTAAAACTGGTAAAATCTATGTCCGGTGATGCCGTAGACTTATCTACGACTGGTTGCTTTGCCTTCCACCTAGTTGAGTATTGTTAATAATGTTCAGTGATGATTTTAATTCTAAAAGATATGGAAATGAATATTTCAAGACAACACCCAAGGATTTCACTGTCTGCAAAAACACATTGTACACCTTTCCGGTTACCGGTTTACACCAGTGTAAAGATTTGTGGTATTCAGAGTACAAGTAGTATCTAACACTACAAGGTGTATAAGTTTGTATGGCATTCATATGTGTTTGGAGATGCTCTATAGATTAAAACACTGTACAAATTTTATTGAAATGGCGAAATCTATAGATTAAAAATACCATCAAGCCAATTCGAACCGATATCCCATAGTGCAGAGCTACATAGATAGGTTTGAGTCGTTTGACAGTTAGCTAGTAGAATCCATAACAATTTTGACAAAGGTTAGTAAAAGGCCATAACAAGGAAAATACAGTGGTTTGCTTATAGGTGTTTGTGGTGTGAGATTTACGTGTGGGGTCTAAATGACCGTCGGTACTACTAGAATTCATACATCTGGCAAGGGAGTTTTGTATTCAATCCTGGATTAATTGTTAATCCAATATGGATTATGATGACAATAATATTTGTATACTATGGTGAGCCCAGGCTAGATTTAGAGTAAGCAGTGTGATTAGTCTTAGTCCGCAGGTTTCAGCAAGGAGCTGGGCTCTGGGTGTGGAAGACTATATAAAATTTTGTTCCCGGAAGAACCATGACCGTAGTATGTTCTATATAAAATCTTAAATCCATTATGGATATCGTTAAAGATCACACAGCGGCATGGATTTGTTTAAATGCGGAGTTTAGACGCGGTTTTAATAAAAGTATAGTTTGGAGTACTATGGCGATAAGTTATATGAATATCTTAATTAAATCCAATATGGATTGTGACCACCATATGGATGGATAAACTCAATTCCAATATGCACTATGACCAATTTATTGTTTCAACTTAGAAGCCACCATCGTTATCAAGGGTCAAACCTAGGAACAATCCTAATGCACACATATTTTTTGTGGCTCTCAGAGTTTTCGAAATGAAAACTAGTGGTTGTAATGAAAAATGAATCTATAGCTCATTTCTAACTGGTCCAACTAAGAAAAGGAGTTTGTTCTAAAAGAAAACCCTTTTTGTTTATGTTTGTGGTGTTAGAGGTATTCATATATGTCGGGTAGGGTATTGTGAATTGAACCAAAAATGGTTCATTTGGCAGACAAAATAGGAGCTAATGTTTGTGCAATTTGCTCACCAAGTGGTTGTATACTAAGTCTTGTTTTATGATTCTAATAGTGATTTAAAGCACAAAATTGAAATTAATAAAAGAGATGTCTCACACTCACCTTTATGTGATTATGTCCATTTTATACTTATATGGTATTTCGGATTTTAGTTCCAAGAAGAATAATCAATATGTGTAGTTTATCTGCTTAGTAAAATACAACTGATACAGTCCATGTCCGATAATGTTGTATAAATATTAACGACGGCTTCAAGCCGTCATTCATGCAATATACGGAAAAAGGTACACCTAAACATTTCATGCAAACATTTCATGAAAAATGTACACCTAGGCATTTCATGCAAACACACCACCTAGCAGAATATAACAGGTTACTGCAGCCAAACTTTGAAGGTTTTTACAGATTCAGACGAGCATAGCTAGAGTTTCGATAACGGTTTACGGTTTATGCTGGCCCTTGTGGCAATTGGTGGTATATTTGGAGTACCAGTGGTATCTAATACTGCAAGGCGTACGAGTTAATATACTCACCATGCATCTTTGGAAAAGTATACTGCAAAGAGATGGAAATACTCTGTCAACTTTCTATTGAAATGGCAATATCTATCAGACTAAAAAAAAAGAAAAACAAATCAAGCCAATACAAAATAGAACCTTAATTAAAGCAGAACTGCACAGATGCCTCAGTGAGGACTTTCCGTTCAGTAATTCATCAAATAATAGTCTTGAAAAAAATTAGTAAAAGGCATCGATACTGTAATTCTCAAGTATTACATTGCCATTAACTTCTCTATGCAAAAGTACCTCATGGTTAAAAGAGAGATTGAACTAACCATATAATCCCGTGCTACAGTATATCTATCAGTAGCATGAGAATCCAACATTAGCTTTCTATATGTTTTGCTGCTTGGATCATATAAAACTTGTAGGGACTAAATATCGCACCGGTAAGTATCATGCGAAATAATGATATTATGAGGGAGCGAACTTACCTCGCACACAACGTATTCCAAATGACGGAATCAATGACGTCACAAAGTCACGAGTAAAGTGTGAGAGTTGTACGAGATTTAAGAGTACGTGCGAGAAGACACAGTATACGGGAGCGAGCAAGTCACATGCTAGATCCGAAAATAGGGGCTTTGTTAGCTGTCCTCCACTATGTAAAATCCCTATATATAGGACCAGCCACCCTTGTGGTAGAAAGAGATCTTTTTTGAGAGTGGAGATAGAAATTTAGGAGAGAGAAAGTTATTTGTTTCCCAAGTTAGGGTTTTATCTATCATCTTTGTATGGATTTCTATACGTAATAAAATTATTTCTAAGTGTTCTTCATAATGTCTTCTTAGTTTGATAGATAGATTGTTTAAGGGGTGTAGTAGTAGGATTTTCCACTATTACATTTTGGTGCTAGAATACAGCTCGGGATTGGGATTCCACCTGTTTGTGAAAATTTTAGGTTGAGTTTATGTTTCAAAAAATTTCTTTTAAAGTGAAGTTTCTTATTGTTCTTGTTTTGAAGTTTAATTGTTTTTGTGAAAGTAAAATATTTGGGGTCACTCATTAAAAGCACAATTTTAAATTAAGAAATAAGTTTTACAGAATAATCTTTTAGGCTATAAATCCCCTTTAAAAAGCAAAGTTTATAGATTTGAAAAAGATTTTCATAGAGGAGTTATCTTTATATTTCAAATTGAGATTGCTTACACGTAAAAAAAAAAAAGAAGAACCAGTTGATGTGATAAGAAGAGCGAACAAGAATGTATATAATGCAGGGAGCGAATAGATTCAGAGGAATAATAAAGAATGTCGGAGCAGAAAAAGGAAGCAAACGTCTACGGTGCAATATGATAACAAAGTCAGTTATCGATACTATGGATTTCAGTGCAGGACTCACATGACATATCCACAAGCGTGATTATGAAGGAAGGAAGATCTTGACGTTCGAAAAGATGTCACCCTTACACTAATGGCAAAAGCAGAAGATCATGTTTGAAGTAGATGACATACCATACAGAAGCTGGGAGCGAACAGATCCATTGGTAATAACTGTACCTGCGTGAAGAATAATAAAGAATGGCGGTGCTGAAGGCGGAAAGGAATGGAAGATAGAAAAAACTTTGATAGATACCGGGAGCTCAGCCGACATCTTGTTCTATCACACGTTCAAGGAGATGGGGTACAACGATACAGATTTACTACCAACTACATACAACATACATGGTTTCAATAAATCTATAACAAAACCGAAAGGGGAGGTAATTATAAATATGCTGCTAGGAGAAATAGAGGTGAAGGTAAAACTATGCATGATAAATGTGGAATCACTGTATAATATGATATTGGGAAGACCATGGCTACACGTCATAAAAGGAGTGGCATCTGCCTTGCACCGATGTCTACGTTCCCAATGCCGAGCGGAATAGGAGAGATTGTAGGAGATTCAGAAAGATCTAGTGCCTGCTATCATCTAGATGTGAAGAATTATGAAGGCAGAGCTAAGAAGAGAAAAGATAACTGGAGAAAGGAGAACAGTCAAGATAGGAGGAAGAATTCAGGGTGTACATGATACGAGCGCAAGAAGGAAGAGGCATACCGACCGAAATCCCATACGAGGAAGGCGCACCAGCAAGAGAAATAAAAGAACCATCCCCGTTAAGCGAACCTAAAGCAAACTTTTTTGCAGCGGAGCCAACCAAGGAAGTAAACATAGGAACTGAAGAGGAGCCCAGAATGATAAGGATAGGGAAAGGGATGGATGCAGAAGAAGAAGAGCAGACAATGAACCTTATGCGAAAATACAATGATGTCTTCGCATGGGACATGGATGAAATGCCAGGGATGGATCCTGATATCGCATGTCACAGGTTAGACATCACGAAGGACGTGCGACCGTTCAAGCAAAGAATAAGGAAAATAATAACCACATACCATCCGAAAATAAAAGTGGAGTTACAGAAGATGCTAGACGCAGGAATAATTCGACCAGCAAAATACCCGGAGTGGATAGCAAACATGGTGGTGGTGCCAAAAAAGAACAAAGGGATAAAAATTTGCATCGATTTAAGCGATTTGAACAAGGCATGTCCAAAAGACAGCTATCCATTACCAGATATACCACAGATGGTAGAGGTTGCCTCCGGATATAAAAGATTGTCACTTATGGACGGGTATAAAGGATACAATCAAATTCCATTAGCAGAAGAAGATCAGGAACACACGGCTTTCTTCGCACCTAGAGGATTATACTATTACACTAGAATGTCTTTTGGATTGAAAAATGCAGGTGCGACGTACCAGAGAATGGTGGAAAAGGTATTCGCAGAATGGATTCACAAAACTTTAGAGGTGTATGTTGATGACATGACAGTGAAAAGCAAGGAAATCGAAAATCATGTAACTCATTTGGAAGAAATATTTGCGCGAATGCGGCAGTGCAAAATGAAGATAAACCCTGCGAAATGTATCTTTTGAGTGGCATCAGGGAAATTCCTAGGATATATTGTATCAGAAAAAGGAATACAAGTAGATCCAGAGAAAGCGCAAGCAGTTCGCGACATGCCAACACCAGCGACATTAAAGGATGTGCAAAAATTGAGTGGACTTTTAGCCTCGTTGGGACGGTTTATTTCGCACTCTTCATATAAATACAAGTAATTCTTTAGCATTCTAAAGAAAGGAGCCAAGTTCGAGTAGACAACCGAATGCGAAAAGGCGTTACAAAGCATAAAGAATTACTTAATGAACGTGTCTATTTTACAGAAAGCTAAACTAGGAGAGGGGCTACTATTATACTTGGCCTCGACACCACATGCATTAAGTGTTGTATTACTTCGCATAGATGGAGGAGTCGAGAAAGCGATTTATTACATAAGCAAAACATACAATGCAGCAGAAAAGAATTATGCGAAGATTGAGAGACTCATTTTCGCACTGGTATATGCAACTCAAAAGCTTCGCACGTATTTTTAAGCCCATAAAATCAGAGTTCTTACAAAGGTACCAATTGAATCTGTGATGAAGAATTCAAAACGGTCCGGAAGAATAGAAAGATGGAACGCACAGGTGGGAGAATTCGAAATCAAATATGAGATATTATCATCACCAAAATCACAAATATTACAGACTTTTTAGCAGAGTTCCCCTTGGAGGAAGATGAGAGTGTAGAAGACATGATGGAGATAGACGAAGAATAAGGGAACCCACAAAGTCTATTAAGAGAATGAAATTCAAAAATGTGGGAGATACTAGTTGATGGATCCATAAACGGAGAAGAAAATGGAATAGGAATATTAATTATATCGCCATCTGGGGAAAGAATGGCATATTCAATCAGGCTGGAGCTCGCATCAACAAACAATGAAACAGCGTATGAAGGAGTAACACATGCGTTGCGATTGGCAGTGGAAATGGAGTTAAATGGCGTCAAAATAACCAGTGACTCACATCTAGTGATCAACCAGATATTGGGGATATACAACACGAATGAGCCTTCATTACCATCTGCATCTCAATCAACCTGCAATCCAGATATACCCAGCACCTGACCTCCAACCGTTAACAGCAGCATCTCAAATCCCATGGCGGCAACAACATATAATCAACATCTCGGCCAACAACACAATCAACATTCCAAATCTGTAGCTTATATGAATTCCACCACTGTCACAAACCCATATCGCCAGTGGTGTCTTAATTCCCATCTCAATCAGTCACAGCGACAGCACCCTTCTCGGCTTTGAACTGCACCACCAAACTCATAGCACAACCATTTACCAGCAGCATCTTCATATACTCCATTCCTTGTCTCTGCTTCTGATTGCAATTTCTGACTCCAGCCACAACATCATCACCAACTCCGCTGCAACTCCAATTCATACCAAGCACCAACTTGAACTGCATCTTTACCTGTAGCTTTACCTGCAACAGCAGCAACCAAGTAGCTCCATCTCTGCTCAAATTCTCCAGATTCGAGTACCCATTCTTCATGTGCTTCCCTGCAGCTTCTTACAGCTTCACTTCCTTCACCTGCACCACCAATTGAGCTTCCCTGTAACTCTGCCTCTATGCACCTACATCTCCTCAGGCCACCAGTCCATTGTAGCATCCCCAGCTGCAACTGCAATCAGCTCCATCAACAACTTGAACTGCACTGTTAACAGCACAGCATCAACACCATCTACATAACCCAGTCTCTTGTTCTAACTCCATTGCCACCACCTGCAACTCAGGTGCAACACCTTCCATACCTGCTTGCACATTCCATCTGTTGCCATCACCAATTCATCCACCACAAACACCAGCTCATAGTTCAATCACCACTTCTTCAGCAGCATCAAATCCCCACTGTAGTTGCACCTCTTCTCCATTGCAGCGACAGCTCCTACCCAGCACTTCTCAGTTTGCAATGAGCACCAGCAACAACCACAACTCAATGTCATTTACCTTCTGTAGCTTCCAGCCTGCACTTCTCAGTTTGCAATGAGCACCAGCAACAACCACAACTCAACACCACCGTATTCATCTTCAAAACCAGATCCAACACAAACCAATCAGCTCAATATAAGTCGCACCCATCTTCGATTTAAGCACAGTCCACACATACAAACCCCAATTTCTTCTCAATCACCAGTTTCTTCAATTCGTTTCAATTCTAGAGAAACTCTAACTTCAATTCCATCCAACGGCGATCTCTCGGCTTTTGCTTCACAGAAACACCAAATTCCACCATCAACAGATCCACACCTTCCCTTCTTCTTCTTTCCACCTCGGTCTTTTCTGCAACTTTATGAAATCAATCGCAGCAGCAACAACTGCAATCTCAGATCCCCTTTATTTCTGTGAATTCAAATCACACCGAGCCCTAATTCTTTTCACTATCTCCCTGAAGTTCTTAACATCTCTGCCGCCATGCTTTCTTCAGACAATGAAGGTGGGATAAGAAATAAGAGAGATGATTTCCCTGATTCTTAGGTCGTGTGGGAAATGAAGTGGATATAGCCACCCATGTAAAATGGATAAGGGCTAACCAGCTCATGTGTGGCTTGTCGGTATCAGAGAACCAACGGCCTAATTCTCCGTTCAGCTGTCAGTCCTAGGAGACTGGCAGTTTAATTTCCAGCATGCAACAATCTACGCCTGTGAATTGACCTTCTCACTCCATTTAGCTCCAATCGAATGATTTCTCCTTCTTTTGGTCATAATGACTCCGAAGTACCTAAAACACTCAAAAGTAAACATAAGATACATAATTCAAACGAAAACTCGCAAAGAAAGCATAAACAATGGGTATGTTCTTGAACTCATTTGTTTTAGGATACCAGATGCAAAATTCTTCACAACTACTTTTAGTAGTACGCACCAAAGCGAAGCCATTGCATGAAGACAAGATGTCAACTTTACTACAATCTTGAAACACAGAAGGGTAGTCCATCCGATTAAGAAATTCACTACACATCCGATTAAGAAGACTACACCTAAAAAATGGCCAGCTTTACATGGAAGAGCAACTACTCATTTTTTGTTGATTATTTTAGCCGTACAACAGAATTCTCATGAAACAATTTACAATCTGGGTAACAACCATCCAATAGTCCAACCAAGGAGCAATCCTGCACTGACGAGGCCTAACCCAACTGCGAAAGCAACTGCATTCTTAGTAATAATGTCATATATCATCTGCTCATCCTCCTCGGTTGCTTTATGCTTGGGATTTCTTCCTTTCTGACGGTTGAAAGGTAAAACCACTGGAGAGGGTGTTCTTGAGGTTGATTGGTCTACTTGACTTTTGTTGGATATGGTCGACTCCAGTTGAAGCAGTTGGATCCATTGATTATATGCAAAAAGATCTGAAGCTTGTTTGAAAATGAGCTCAACTATGTGATCCTTCTCGCTGCTTGCTTTCTTTCTTGCCTTTTCAGCTTCCCTTGCCCTGGTTTGGGAATGTCGTAGTGCTTCCATTAGCTGCTCCTTACTTTGTTCACATTCGTGGTTTGTCATGTAATTGTCAATTGTGCTGCATATTGGAAATATGTGCATGTTAACTTAAAGTGCACCATTATGAATCTAAATTTCAACTAACCAAATTAACGATGGCAGTCAATGAACATCAAGTAATACCTGAACGGTTTGTTGGTGTTTTCACCAGAAACTCCACAAGATATACCAGCATGAGCTTTCTGATATGGTGTTGGAGAAAAAATTCCATCCTTGCAAAGGCTATTAGGAGAAAATGAGCACTTTCTAGCATTATTGTTTTGGACAGGAGGTAGATCGCAGTTCTCAATATGCTCTAGTGACTTTTGAGCAACCAAGAAAGCCAACTCATCTTTATCTGTTATGCGCCACCAAGGCTCGGTCTTCTGATATTGATTCTTCGGATCCAAAGATGATCTATTGCTCTTACTGGTGAAAGATTGGATTCTGTCCTTCTCCGGGTCTTCAAAATATTTTAAGGTCTCATTTACCTCCTTTGCTCTCAAGAGTTCAAGTTCAGTCTCCAATGGATTTAACTGCTCAAAGTTGAAATCCTTTTTGTACGCAGAGTTGGGCTGCAGATGTAGCCACCATTTTGTGTCAGTTGATAAATTGGAGTTTGACAATTTCCATCCTAGAGGCGTGAATCCTGCAACACGAGGATCTAACAGATTTTGTCCATCACTTGTTCCTGCACTAACCTGTGATTTTGACGCAGAGGCTGATGATGAGGAGCAACAAGCCAATTTTGGAGCTCTTTTAGCATCCTCCTGTACAAAATAGCGATTCGCTGCACGTTGCCAAGCTGCCCTTGCTTCTACTGCCGCCATTATTCTCTCATTCTGCAGAACATTTCACTGCAATAAAAGAAATTCTTATAGCGAAAGACACTTTTGAAGCTAAACAAGATGTTTTAAGACACATATTATCCGTATTCTGTTCCTTTTACATTCTAAGACATAGATTACTCCAAAATTTCTTCATGAGACATTAATGTAAAGCTAAACAGGCGGAAAAAGGCTTCATGGGCAGTCTCGGCCGCCGCTATTGGATGACCAGGATCCCTTTTAGCACTTGGCTCACTGGATCTAAGCTATTACATAGATTTTTTTGTTCACTTGGATGAAAGAAATTAGCAATACCCAAAAACCATGACACTCTTCAATTTCAACACTAACTATATGGAATGAGAAGGTAGTCCAAATGTAGAACCTTAAGCTATTGTAATTAACTAATTATGGTGGAAATAATGGTTTTCAATTAAACACAATTTTTCGGCTTTTAGCATGTTGGCAGCTTGATTCACATACTCAGAATTGCCAATCACAGAAGAACACGCCAAACCCAATTTCAAATCCACTATATTCAATCAGCTAAATGTCTCAAAAACCCAATCTGAGTCATGCTATGCGAACTACCAAAATTTAAGATATAACAAACAGAACCCATGTCATAGATTACTCAATAAATAATCAATCAATCATAGGAAGTAACAATCCAATGACTCAAGAACATGAAAATCAAAATGAACAACAACTGAAAGATATAAAAAGTTGGAAAAATCACAAGCAAGATAAGAGATATACCTGATTGAAGTGGAGATCAGTTGCAACTTCTTCAATGGAAACTGAAAAGAAAACAACAAATGGATAAAACCAGATATATTTTAATACTAGTCCATAGTAATAATAGAGAACTTGGGGCTTGAAATCTATGGAAAATTACTAGAGTTGAGACAGGAACCTGCAACTGAGAAAGACTGGACACTTAGACAGCATGTTAGACTAGATTACTCATTCACTACTCTTTGGATTTTTCTCTCTTTTTTCTTGTTTTGGATTTTTCTATGCATCTTTTTTTGGGAGAAGGTTATCTAGTGTTAAACTCCAGATTCTCTTTCTTTAGAGTTTTCTATGGTCTGGTAGGGTGTGTTCATGCCAGGTGGAGGATCTCATTTTTGATGTGTCACCAATATTTTGTTTCTTTTCAGCACTGTGCAAAAAAAAGTAAGCATTGCTTTTGCTTTAGCTTTTTAACAGTTCCAGCTATGGAGTGTTAGGCTTCAAGCTCTGGTAGCCGTGGAGCGGCGGAGGGGATGGTGCGTTATCCAGAGGTCCCCATACTGACAGTAACTTGAGCTTTTAAAAGGTCTGGATGGGGATGGCAATGTGATTCCTATCCCCACCCATACCTGTCAGGGTTGTAATAGAAACTGGCAAAAGTATGATGCAGTGAAGAGTGAGCCTAAAATTTATGGAGCTATATGAACTTTGTTACAAATCATAGTAGTAGATGATTAATACAAACGACGAATAAATTGAATTTACAAAAACTGGCAAGTATGATAAGAGACGTGCAAGAATTGAATTTACATCTCAAAATATGATACAGAACCAGAAAATGAAATAATCTCAGCAGAACAGGAGGGGTTGGTGTAGTAGACAAATGTTGGCGCAACTTCTGAGCTAAATCTCTGTGAGTTTTCTACTGAATGGAAATGCTAGACTAGGTTTAAGGAAGAAACTGGTATAAGTTGGTTGTTGAAGAAAATGTTAGCAGGGAGTTGGCCACCTTCAAGGTTTTTCTCTCAAAGTGGTTTCCAATGATGGAGCAGCAAAAACAAACAGTGTTGAAGACTAGGTTTTCGTTTACCAGGGATTGCACAAGTATATACTGTACAAGGTAGAATTGTGCTGATCTAGGGAGAATGCATCTCCAGAGACTAGCACACCGCATTATGTTGGCCGATGAAGCAACTATAACTTGCAGAGAACAAAGTATTCCAGGAATGAACATCCCTACCCTGATCTCCTGTACCTGACAATCCTGTAATCAGACAACTATCTATTAAGAACGTGAATAAGATACTCATAGATGGATGGAAACAGCAAAGTCAAAAAAAAATACCAAAAATTTTGCCAATTAAGCAGTCTGCAGCTGTATCTAATAACAAAATCACACAGCTCTGGAGTTGTGGGCTTCTTAGGTACCTCCATAAAAGTAACTAATGAATTAAGATCGTCTCATATCTATCCTTCTTCACGTTCTGTATTGCATGTCTTTGAGTTGGATAAGCTTTACGGTGCCATCCCCGCCACATGTCAGAAACCCATGAGGAAGGACTTGGATATCAGTGACAGCATCCTGCACAATGTTTAATAACTTATGAGATCAAGTCATTTGAAGCTATTAGCAACTTGCTACCTTGAAAAATCAGCTTATTTATGTTGGCATTATAAATTTTTTCTCTTTTATGTTAGACTGAAACACAACCCTAAAACTTAACTTGAGAATTGACAAAAGTTTTGGAATACCTGAACAACTCCACCAAATCCCCTGGAGCTCGGTTGTAAAAATGTGTGTTTCTCATGCAATTTTGGCCAGTGGAAAACTAGCTCAGACCGTTTCGCATCCCAGAGTTTAACATCACCATCTTTGCTTCCTGTTAAGAACAAGCTGGTATGCGGGATGGTAGCTACCCTGGTAATAGTTCCTACACACACAGGTCAATTAAAACGATTAAACGCAAATTCAAAACATTAGCTGTCTTTCCCATATTAAGGTGGCAGGTTTTACCTAGGTGAGCCTTGGGTATATACCAAAGCATTCCATTATTATGTTCCCCAACTTGGTTTGAAGTCACTAATCTTGTGTGGTGTGTCGGGGATTCAGCAACGTTTGAATTTCTCTGCCTCGCCTTTCCAGTTGCAATGAAACGGAAGTCATGCAGACCAATGTCACCATTTTTTCCACCAGTTACGATAATTGGAGATATAGAACCACTTCCGATGTCATTGTCAAACACAGAGATCGAACATGCACCACCTTCACATAAAAGGATGGTTAGATAATGAACATTTATAAGAACAGAAAAAGAATATAATAGTAGTAATACTATGAAACAAAAATCACATATTTAGTGTCCGGTAATAAGGAAGAGAAAGAATACCTTCATGACATACAAGCGAAGCTTGAGAGGTGGAAGGTGGAGCCAATGTGTCCCATATAACTACGTTAGCACCAGTCGAACTATGCCCTGCTGCAGCAATGACTGATCCACTCCCAGCCACATACGTGACATCCCTACAATAAATGTTTAATCCTTGTAAAAAATCATATTACAAACTAAAAGCAAATTTATAAAATGGAATCATGGAGCAGAAAACATTTGGGAAGACTGAAGAATGAAACTCAAAGATTCTAAGAGAAGATCTCAATAGTTACAGCTTTGTAGCTCAGAATGAATAATTTACGGGCCATAAGGTATTTGACTCGTATCAAGCTTCCAAGCTTTCCTACACAGAATACTTACGATGCATAATTGTTAAAGCAGATAGATGATTCTGTAGGGCAGATATTACTCCTTCCCCCAACCTCAAGTTGCCACGTGCATACGGTGCCATCAAAAGCAGCAGTAACAAATCTATGTCCATAGTGGTCAAACTTCAACGATGATATTGAGGCAAGTGCATATGGTGGTGGTACATTTGCAGCAGGCAGAACACCATAGGTTGCACTAGCTCTCTCTTTGCCAAACTGCACAAATGAAATCTCAGAGCTAAAGCACCACAGGTAAATGTAATTGGTGACTATCATCACGGGCCAAAATTAAATGTATTTTATGAACGGAAGCATGAATATTATTTGCATTTCATTATTAAAAACTTCCAATTTGCTTACCTCCCAAAGATAGATATGTGTGTTGCTGGATCCGGCCAAGAATAATGGTCTTGAAGGGTGACTAGAAAGAGCCCGCGAGCTAATGTTTCCAACTGTTGCCGGTGGGTCGGCAAACTCCTCAAACTCTTGTTGTGTACCCCAACCTAATCCAGAAGCACCCATACCAGCATAACCTGGAATTCCAAATGCTCCACCACCAGTCATATCTCTCCCTGGTCTTGCCAATGAACCTAAGCCGACAGTTGCTCCGCCCAAGCCAAGATGTTTTCCCTTTTCACTACTACCAAGTCCGATGCCGGGAGAAACAAATGTTGGAACTGGTGTACATTCGGTCCCAGCCCACCCATTCTTAGGCCAGTCAGACTCTGACCAGATATAGTCTGCCAGATCTCTGGATTGTTCGTCTCTCGAGTTGAGAAAAATTATTCCCTGGAAAGAAGAAATTTAACATCAAATACTATACAGTTGCAAAAATACATTATCATAATATCTGCCCTCTGCAAAACTATCTATTTCTTTGCTGGAACGCCTTACTGCAGTGTATATAGGCAGTTTGTAGTTTATCGCTCTAGCAAACTTAGGATGATAGAGTCCCTAAATTTCGATCAATATAAGTTCCTTTTACTAATATATCTTTCATGTTATATATTCTACAAACAACATATGTTAGAAGTACACAACTTTCCAGATCTTATAAGCGGGTGATGCAGTTCTAATTCTATGGTAGTATGACTGGAAAACTCCCAAGTGAATAAGCAGATAAGCAGCAACTCAAATGAATAAGCATTAGAGTCAGATGGTTAAGAGACGAGGTTGAGAGTGCAGTGAGGACTAACCTTTCGGTTGCTAGCTACTGCAATTTGCTGTCGATCAATAGAGTTTATGCACATTGCCTCTAGAAGCTGCCCATTTTTCTTATAAATCTCCATTGGTTTCAGAAACTTTGTGACCTCCTTAATAGGAGCGGAATCTTTACGTCTGGAATCGTGTAAAGTAAGATTTTCTTGTGACCCATGGGTACCATTCGCAGTATTACTGCTAACTTCTTGATCGTTCTTCGAAGTTTCACTATTTTCGATCTCACTGCCGCTGCCTTTATCTATATCACTCCAACCTTTAGAGGAATTCTGGCTAATAGATTGCAACCACCATATTTTCTCTTGTTCTAAACCTTCACGTATCTCTTTAGGGCTAGCAGAGAATTGCCATAAAATTTCAATCAACGAAGCTCCATCTTCTTTATTAAGTAGTTGCAAGATATCATTTCCCTGATTGAGATGATTGATCAAGGGTCCAGGTGCAGATTGATTCGGTTGCTCTAACCACAAAACAGTTGGTATGGGCATACCTTTTTGTACCTTTTGTCTTAAGAGTGATGCAAGCTGTTTAATATGAGATGAGGAAACACGTGCAACCGTTCTCTTCACTAATCTAGACAAAAATAATGGGACATTTTTGATCTGTTCCGACGTGTTTCTCCCATCAGATTCAGTACTTCCACGGCTAGATGTTGACAACGAAACTCCAATGGGAGGATTACCATCTTCCACACCATTGAATATTGATTTTAGCTGATCGTTGGTGAACTTGGCCAAAAGTCTCCACAGACAAGCCCCGATAATCTTCCATCTTTCATCTTCTGGTAGAGGAAATATTGCCTGTCCCGCTTGTTCATGTTTCAGTATCTGTCTCTCAGGATCTTCTACCCTTTTTTCTGAATCACGAGTCATTATCTCTACCCTTTGTCGGAGGATCTTTCTCAGACTAGCCACATCAATTTCTGGAGTGTGGCCATCAGAATATGCCACCAGTATAGGATAAACAATCAGAATGAGATATTTCAAATTTCTTTGAAGCCACGCTGAAGCAAAAAGCACATAATATTCTAGAAGATCAATGGGTGCAAAGGTTTTAAGATTTTCTGGACCGAAACTAGAAGAATAAAGTTTCATAATCTTTCTTAAATTCCTTAGGGGGTGTAGGAGGCGTTGCATATCAGTATCCCAACCATGTAACTCACTAGAGATACAAGTGCTGAGCCTATCGAGCTGTGAGGAACTTGGATTCAGAGGAAAGGAAGTAATACTGCATCGCATGATATACAGGGTGTATAAATGAGATACATCTTCAGTTGCCTTGATAAACATCTGAGGAAGAGGAGGGTGAAGAAGGAAACGGCCTTCACTATCGATCTGAGGTTCTTGTTGAGATATATGGTTGTGTAACATACAGTGCCCGATAAATGACAACCCATCATTGCACGAATAGATCAAGATCTGTTCAAACAAAAAGTAACTAATTACTAAGAGAGAAACTAGGCGAAGTTGGTTAAACACATCAAATCAAAGTAAACATGAAAAATGAATCTGGATACTAAGAGAAAAACTAGGCGAAGTTGGTTAAACACATCAAATCGAAGTAAACATGAAAAATGAATCTGGATAAAGGGATCACAATACCATGTTAATCAGATCGGCGGGATTCAACAGAAACTTGCGTTCGAAAGTTGCGAGTATCAGGTTCAGGTTGTGCTGGAATTTCTCAACTGACAACTCAGATTTGTAAGTCTCACACTCACTGCTCGTTAAAACGGTGCTTTGCCAGCTAGGATGCTCCATCATCAATTTTGAGATATATTGCACAGCCATATCCAACTTAATGTTAGACTCTAAATTCAAAGCCACGTCTGCTGACAGCCAGTTAGAGGAATCATTTGAGGGTGTCTTCAATACTCCAGGAAGAATTCCAGGCTTCTCAATGTCTGAGTTGCTTCCTTGATACACATCCTCGGAAATATATGAAGACGATGAAAGGCACTCCAGTGCGTCAAGCTGAAAAGAATATAAGAGTAACCGACAAGGAACTTCGAGCTAAAATTTTTCAAAAAATAAAATAAAATAATGGAAACATAAAGGTAAGATAACTTGTACACAACTGCTAAAGGCCGGACTAGTATTGCTTGGGGCAGGTACCAATCTATATGAAACAAAATAATTTTGACCATTGGATTTCTGGATTGGTAAACTTCCTAGCAATACTGGCACCCGCCTTTAGCAATCATGAACTTGTACCCCAGTAAGTAACAATGTAATTTGATTTTTTTAGGAACCAATGCAAAAATTCTTGATTTCACATAAATAGATAACAGCCAAAATGACATGTATACGGACAGGCTATTCTAATTTAACGCCATAACAGTTAACAACTACTCCCTCCATTTCAGGAAAAGTGATACTTTTACTTTTTCAATTTGGCCTAATTTTAGGCAAAAATGAAAAAGTGAAAATATCACTTTTCCTGAAACGGAGGTAGTATAACTTTTTCTATGTTGAACAAGAAGTAAATTACCACTACAGAATATATTTGGATGATGAAAAAGAAAAGAAACTTACAGGAAGTCCGCATCTGTTTAAGGCAGTTGAGGTCATTAATGTAGCCCACCGAGACAGTAGTGCAGCTGATGATTCCCCAACAAAATTCTTCATGCTATTTTTCGTAGTTAGCATTTGGCAGTATTGACCAACTTTAGGGTCTAAGAAAGCAGCTCCGTTTGATGGGAGAATTGACTGGTCGGCCAATGAATCACTTTGGAGGTCAAGAAACTTCAGAAAGCATTGCGAGTAATTCCCTGAAGTCCACTGAAAATGTATTACAGCTACCATTAGAATGACAAAGGGCGCTGCAGACATGATACAGTGACACTTAAAACATTTATAAATTTAACACATCGTACACACACCTCAAGAATGCTTGCTAACCAGTAGTCTCCTTTCTCAGTTGCATCTGGAAGCAGAATCTTCGATATAAGATGCTGCTCTAGGGCCCCGCCGTACCCCTCCAGAAGACGACATATTACAAGTGCAAGCTGCTCGTCCCCAAGGGTCTTAGCACAGATGGAGATGGCAGAAATAGGATCACCGCCAAGCAGAAAAAAAGCAGTTGCAAGCTCCAGCTGATGTTTTCCCATCAGAACATAAGCATTCTTCAATGCAGCTGCCTTGTGTTTTTCCTCCTGCAAACGGATGGAGATTAGTCCTCAATAGAAATGTGATAGACACTAATGGTCCAAACACTCAAATGGGATCACAATACCAAAATAACATACATATCTGTGAAATGGTGGTGTACTTACATTCTAGTTCTATATTTCTCTAATATCTTCACAATAGACCCGTTTTTGGTAAACAAAGTTATTTAGAAAAACGTACCTGGAAATTGCGTGAAAGAAATGCAACCAAGGGTTTATCCCTTTCATCTTTGCTAACTTTGAATAGTCCGGCCAAAACTTGCACTCTATTTAGTGCTATGTATAGGAGTGCAGAATCCTTCGGATCTCTCTTCTTCAGAAATTGCAATCTAGCAAGCTTTTCCATCTACATGTTCAAGTACCCTGTGTCAGAAAAGAAAGAATGCTCCAGTAATACTGCAAATTCTTACAGTAGTTTCGCAATACAATTGCTAGTTAGTTAATACTCATAGCGGTTTCATAAAACACGATTCCAGCGCAGTACAAAATAATTGCTGCAGAGATGGAGAAAAGGTGATCAGCAGATTAGGAAATACCCTTGATCGCAGTTGTGCTACATCAGAAAACCAAAAGCCAGCACCTAATTTCCGTAAATCCATCCATGATGGTTCATTGGATATAACAGAATTCAATAGACTTTCTTGACAATCAGAATGGAAAGCCCACGCAATCAACCCAGAGTCTATAACTAACTCATCCATAGACGGCAGTCTACCTAATCTCCGGAGGAAACATAGTTGCTGAAACCTCACAGGAACCCAGAACCTTGGTAAGAACAATAAAAGAAATCATCAGTAGTAGAGGAAGAACATATCGATCATTGGCATAAAAAGTCCTAGATAATCATGGTGTAACCTTTTAAAAACAGAAACTAAGACCTTATTACGAAGTTTAAAATCACATGGGCCTACATGATCAACTCAATCAATGAATTACCTTCTTGCAGGTTCGTCAAGACTTGCATAAGCAGAAGAACGGCTTGGATCACTGACTTCACCAAGAAGATCAATTATAGCCAAAATCTCACTTTTCTCCATGTTGATGATAGCTGCTATCTCAGGGATCTTCTCTAGACTTTCAATGAATCCAGTAATTTCAGATTTTCTGGAAGTACCACCCAGTAAATTACTAGATGCATTGGAGTCTAAACTATAGCCTCCAATGCTCTGGGTTGAGCTACTTTGAAACGAAGTATTCATACCCCATTGTAATCCCTTATCACTTGCATTACTAGTGGAGACAGAATCTTCGAAATATTCTGACAGTGGGATCTGTGGAACAACATGGCTAAGTCTGGAGGAGTTATATCCACTCTCATTGGTAACAGCACTAAGATATCCTACAAGATGACTCACAGCTACAAATGCACGTTTCAAATTCCCTGTAAAAATGTAACTTCATATCATAAGTAGCTTGACAAAACAAATCGTGAACAGATAAGGTCAGATCATTTGACAGAAGACCTTAAGAAGTTTTAGCAAAGATATTCAATGTTACATGTACTAAACTGCATTCTTAAGACTAAGATGAATTGAGTGGCCTGATTTAAGTGGTGGTTTTAACAAATTCATCGTATGCCTTGGTACCTAAATAATGAAAAGGTTTAACTCAGCTGCAGATAAATTACCCGGAACAAAATTGGAGAGAAAAAAAAATACAGTAAGTGGAGCAAACAGTCAACATTACACATTTCCGAGTAAACATGGTCTAAAAAATCACTATGAGAAAGGAGTAGGTCAGATATAGTACCTGTATATAGATTCAGTAGAAGAGCTTCAGGGTGATATATAGGCAAAGATTTAGATAATTTATCAGCCACTTCTAGCAGATTGCGACCATTAGTTCCGCAAGCTGAATCAATTTTTTGCTGATCATTTTTCAGTGTTTTCTCCACAGGTAAACATTTACTGAAGAGTGAAAAGTACTTATCGTGAACAACCACAGCAGTCGCCTTAGGTCCCCAAATAAAGTCATTAGCATCTGGGAAAATACGGGCACGAGCAATACAATTCCAGATGTTCCTCTCCAATGTCTCCCCTGCTTTTCCAAAAGCCTGGCGATGAGACTTATTCTGAGCAAATACCCGAAGCTGGTTTTTCGTGCACACCCCAAGTAATAACTGACCATCACCAACCAGTAACCAATTCAAAGCGACAACTATCTCATCTAAAGATATTTTATCTTCTAAGAAGAAATGCCCTGCACCTATAGTACGTACGGGTTCCCATATACACAGTGTGCTGACATTTTCTGATTGATCCACCCTGCTTATGCTTGCAATCTTCTGACCAGAAGCACCCGAAGATAGTGAATGAACTGGGCCTTGATGCGTGGAAAACATACCTACAAGCCCCCATGGTAAGTTTTTAAGTTCCGGCACTAAAGTCGATGATTTTGAAGAGATACTTCTCCAAAGTTTAACATTACCATCAGCGCAACCAGTAGCCATGTGATATGCAGGAGAACTACAACTAAAATTAAAATTTAGTTGGTCAGATGGCAAAAGATTGACCGTGCTGACAATGGCAAAGCTGGTAACTCGATCATGGCAATGAGGATCTGGCATGTTTGACGAGCAGGAATCAACAACAATGCCATATTTTTTGCCAGCAAATGTACTTGCACGTCTCCATGTACCACTATCTGAAATATCTTCTCCCAACTCATTTAAATCACCACCATTGCTTGCGGAATTATCACAGTGCAGCACAATTTTCCATGAAAGAGCTAGAAATGGATTCATCCACACCCCAAACAACATGAAACTATCAGAAAGTAGAGATTTCTCACTAGTTGAACTCATCGGATTTGCAAAGATTTTGACATGTCCATCCGCACGACTATGACCAGTGAAAGGGATTGTGCACAATTTGTGACATGACGGATTATGTTCTGCACGTTCATAGATATTAACAATGAAGCAATCAACTCCCTCATTATGGCTCATAAGAAGAACACGTGCCTCATCCAGAGCTAATGGAGCCCACCATAAGCTTGAATATGTACTCGAAAAATTACGGACTAGAATTTTACTTAATATCTTCCAAGTGGGAGGAACCAGAGTCGGTATGCCCAAAGTAGAACTTGAAACACTGGAGAGCGACCACAGGAGTAGCACACCGTTGGAATCCAAGGAAGCAGCAATTCCAACATCACTACTACAAGGATGTACTGCAACCTGTAAAATATTTCCGGCATGACCATCTAAACTCAAAGACCCATCATTTTCATTTGATCCTGACGTATCTAACTGTAACCATCTCATGGAATTATCAGATGACAACTGAAACAAAGAGCAAACGGTTGGAGGACCAAATAATTTACTTCTCGAGATAAAAGCTTTAATCAAATAATTTGATATTCCAGAACCCTGAAAACTACTACTACTAGCTTGAGAACCTAGTAACTCTTGTCTCCTCCATAGAGTCACTCTTGGGAATCTCAAAGGAGAAACGTCATCGAGACAGTGCACAGCCCAGTAAGTAAGCAACATCTGAGCTCCGAACACAATTAACCACTCGCACTTGACAGTTGTGTCAAACTCAGAAGCATCACTTGAGAAACTCGTGTCTACTCCTCCATCTGTATCAAACATACCTCCAATGTCACTTGCCCATGTAACAAACGTATCTACTCCGAGACTACCCTTCAAAGACTGGTTTATTTCAATAACAGCCGTTACATGGAAAGACGGTCTCACAGTTCTCTGATCATTGAAATCTCTTACAGATTTTTTCGCACTCCTATTATCAATATCACTCCACAACCTAACAGTTCCATCTAAACAACACGTAAGAAGCACATCCCTATGTGTATCTATCCCACTCGATGGCCTCCACTGAATCATCGAAACCGGCTGAGGATGTCGTAACTCAGTTTTCACCACCCCATTCCTCCTATCACTCTGACTCACCAATACACATCTACTCAGAGGCGACGACGATGATTCATTCGTGTAATGTGCAGTCGCGACGTGCCCTTCCGCAGTCCAAGTCGCTGAAACCAGATTTTGTGGTTGTTCTACACTGAATTTCCAAGCTATCTCCCATGCTCTACTCTTTCTCTTCCATAACACCACCTCAGTCCCGACCGCAACTATACCATCCCCAGAACCTGTCCATTTAATCGCTTCCACCTTCGACGACTGTACAAGAACCTCACTCTGCCTCCAACAAAAACTACCTGAAGAACCACAAAAAACACCCACATTTTGTGAATTAAGACCTACACACACAAAATTTGCTCCAATTTCTAAACAAAATACACAAATTTCAGATCCCTAAGCTAATTTGAGCTTCAATCTCTGCAAAATTTCTACCTTTATTGCATTGAAACCAGAAAAATCCCCAAAAAATTATAAAAATCATACCTTGATGAGATAATATACAGATGGAATTGCCCAAAGCAACAGAGATCTCGCCATCAGACAATGGAGACCAAGCTAGAGCTCCTACAACATTCTCACATTGATCATCAGAAGATAATTCAACCACTTGCCGAAAAATTGGACTTTTTAGGGCTTCTTCTTGTTGTTGAAAAGGAGAAGGAAATTGAGAAATTATAAGGAGATTTGAAATTCCATAAGAAACCCATGAAAACCCACAGAAATCTAGTAAGATATCAACTGTTGATGGGGTTGAATTGTTTGGTGATGGTGGTATAATTTCTGATTTGATCAGTGAAACTGGAACGAATTTGACTTCTTCATTGTGATCTTTAATGGTTGGCGTTGGTTTTGATTGAGCGACATTATTGAGACTGCTACTACTACTACTCCAACTGGCGGTTGTTCTCATGGCGCTTACGGTGGTGGTGATGGGAGGAGGAGAGGAAGATGGTGGTGGAGTAGTTTTAGACTTTAGTTATTTACTCTGTCTCTACTGAGTTGTTGTTGAAGTTTAACTCGGACTCTGGTTTTCTACTAGTTAAACCACTCTTTTGGATGAGGGCACCACCAACATATACCCTCTCCATTTGAGGAAAAACGATATTTTTGTCACGTGAAGAATAGTCTGGCGGCTAATCACCCACCGACCTTCTAAAATTTAACATCAACATGTTTATCTTTAAGATAAACATTAATTATGTGTTGCCACGTCAAAGACATACTTGGTCTCACCATGTACATGGTTGATACTTTCCCTTCGGCTATAAATAGTCGCATATTGTTGATTGTAAGAAGTGAACTAGTAGAAGTTATTATTACAAGAAATACAAGGGAACTGAATTCCCATATTCTCCACTCATACTTCTTTCTATTTCTTTAGTTAATGTTAACAGTAACTTTGTTTAGCATAAGCATTAATTAATTAGTTAGCCCATCTCAACACGGAAGCGGTCGTACTGAATTACTAGTACCCTAATGCTTGGACTAGTGACTTGAACTAAATAAGTCACACAAATAAAACACGTTATCAACACGAATCGCTCCTGACGCTCGACGGCCAAGCTACTACTGTTCAACAACTAAAATACAGGGAGTATAGGTAGTTGTTGTTCCTTTGAATACTTTTCTTAAATGGAAAATCTAACGAAACTCGAATTCGCAGGTCTTGACATCTCAGGAAATAATTATATTTCTTGGGCACTTGATGCCGAGCTTCATTTGGAAGCTAAAGGCCTCAGGCATACTATTACGGAAGGAAACAACGCGTCCAACCAGGACCGCGCTACGGATCTAATTTTCCTTCGCCATCATCTCCTTGATGATTTAAAAAGGGAATATTTGACAGTTAAAGATCCATTTACTTTATGGAACTGTCTGAAAAAACGGTCTGACCACCTGAAGTTGGTCATACTTCCAAAAGCTCGGAATGATTGGTTGAACTTGTGGCTGCAATATTTTCGATCAGTCGCAGCTTATAATTCTGCTCTATTTAAAATTACCTCGGCATTAAAATTGTGCGGGGAAAATGTCACTGACGAACAAATGTTAGAGAAAACATTTACAACTTTTCATGTCTCGAATGTGCTCCTGCAGCAGCAATATCGAGAGCGTAAATTTACAGAATATTCCGAGCTAATTTCGTGTTTGTTGATTGCAGAGCAGAATAATGAGATTTTGTTAAGAAACCATGAAGCTCGTCATGTTGGTTCCGCAGCGGTGCCTGAAGCACACGCTGCTACGCATTTTAGACGAGGAAATAATCATGGTACCAAAGGCAAACATGGAAATGGTAAAGGAAACCAACGTGGGGGCCACAAAAATGAACGAGGAAAGGGTGTCTGTTACCATCCGTACCAACGGCCTCTAAAAGTTGCGGAACCAAAGGAACCGAAGCAAGAAAAGGGAAAGGGTTCTTCTAGTCAACCTCCTCAGAAAAGTGTTTGCTATCGGTGTGGCTTAACTGATCACTGGCAGCGTACCTGTCGTACGCCAGAACATTTTGTTAGGCTCTATCAGGCGTCCCCCAGTACCAGTGATACCCACTTGGATGTATCTGACTATCTCGTCGACCTTGAAAGTGGCGAGCCTAGTCAGTTTTCTTTTGATGAGATGTAGAACTGTTTCTTCCTTATGCCCTGTAGTATATTTCCTTGTGTTTTCTATATGTTTTTTTTCTTTTCTCTTGTTGTAATTTTGGGTGTGTTCTTTTTGGTGATGTATACCACAATTTTTTTTGGTGTAATATAAGTGGACATTTTGGTAGTATTGTTGTTTAATTTTTTCTCGTCTATTTGTGTTGAAGGATATGGATTCCAGAAGTAATCTATCCAAAATGGACGATGGAGATGTTTGTTTGGTTGATAGTGGAACAACAAACACAAATTTTCGAACCCATAAATATTTTATAACCTTGAAGAGGTTTAAAGGTAATGTGAGTACCATTTCGGGTTCGAGTAATATGATAGACGGCTCCGGAAGAGCGTGTATGATTCTACCAGGAGGTACAAAATTAATTATTGAAGACACCTTATATCCTACCAGATCCCAAAGGAATCTGTTGACTTTTAAAGATATTCGGTGTAATGGTTACCACCTTAAAATAACGGATGAGCATAATATGGAGTACCTGTATATTACTTCATCTGCCTCGTGACAGAAGCACGTTGTGAAGAGACAAGGCCATCTCTTCTGGGTTATATCTTACGAGAATTCGAATAGTCGAATCTCATATTGTCATTAACCAGAAGTTTAATGACCCTGAATTATTCAAGCTTTGGCATGACCGGCTTGGACACCCAGGTTCTACCATGATGAGTAGAATAATACAAAATGCTCATGGACATCCGTTACAAAACCAGAAGCTTTTGTTAAGTAAGGATATGAATTGTGTTGCTTGTTCCCTCGGAAAACTGGTTATAAAACCATACTTAACCAAAGTTATTACTGAGTCACCAACATTCCTACAGAGGATACATGGTGACATTTGTGGGCCTATCCACCCACACTGTGGACCATTTCAATACTTTATGGTATTGATAGACGCATCTGCTAGATGGTCTCATGTCTGCTTATTATCAACACGTAATGTTGCATTTTCCAGACTGGTTTCCCAAATTATTCGGTTGCGATCCCATTTTCCGGACTTTCCTATTAAGTCCATTCGACTTGATGGCGCTAGTGAATTTACATCTAAGGCTTTTGATGCTTATTGCCTTTCAGTTGGTATTGATGTCGAGCATTCTGTAGCACATGTGCACACTCAGAATGGATTAGTTGAGTCTTTTATAAAGCATCTTCAGTTGGTTGCTCGACCCATGCTTATGAGGACTAAATTACCAGTTTCTGCATGGGGACATGCTATTTTGCACGCAGCGGATTTAGTACGACTTCGACCAACTGCTAGCCATCAATACTCCCTTCTACAACTTGTCTTGGGGAAGCAACCAGATATTTCGCACTTACGTGTCTTTCGTTGTGCTGTTTATGTGCCTATTGCACCACCACAACGAACTAAATTCGGTCAACAACGTCGCCTTGGTATTTATGTTGGTTTTGATTCACTGTCTATTATAAGGTATTTAGAGCATTTAACAGGTGACGTCTTTACAGCCAGATTTGCAGATTGTCATTTTGATGAGACACTTTTCCCGCCGTTAGGGGGAGATGATAAGCCGCCAAAAGAACGCGCGTGAAATATCTTGGTACACACCAAGTATGTCTCATCTTGACCCTTGCACTAATCAATCTGAAACTGAGGTGCAAAAGATTATACATATGCAAAATATTGCAAACCAAATACCTGATGCATTTACTGATACTGGTCGAATTACAAAATCCTATGTTCCTTCTAGAAATGCTACCGACGGGACAAATTGGGAGCCCAGCGGCAAACGATTCATCAAAGCCACGCCTGAAGCATGGACGACCAATTGGTTCAAAAGATTCTGTCTCTCGAAAGAGGAAGAGCCAATCTGTCTCAATCAAAGGTAGTGCTCCTGAAGAGGCTACAGATATTTCTCCTGAAGAGACAATCAAAGAACGATCCACTTTCTCTGATGAACCTCCTGAAGAGAATAAAGTCTCCGCTGAGAAAAGGTACCTGTGAATGAGGAAATTTCCATAAATTATGCATGCGACAGAGAAGTGTAGGATCGTAATACAATAATTGTCGACGATATATTTTCATTCTCAGTAGCTACTGGAATCTCCACAGATAATGATGATATTGAACCACACTCTATAGAAGAATGTCGACAAGGAGATGACTGGCCTAAATGGAAAGTGGCAATCCAAGATGAATTGGAGTCTCTCTCTAAACGCAACGTTTTTGGGCGCCCAATACAGACACCAGAAAATGTGAATCCTGTAGATTACAAATGGGTGTTTGTAAGAAAGCGTAATGAGAGAAATTAAGTCGTTCGCTATAAAGCACGACTAGTGGCAAAGGGTTTCCTACAAAAACCTGGGATTGACTATGAAGAGACATACTCCCCTGTTATGGATGAAATTACCTTTCGATATTTAATTAGTCTGGCAGTCTATGGAAGGTTTGACATGCATCTAATGGACGTGGTCACTGCGTATCTATATGGAAAGCTATATACAGATATTTATATGAAACTTCCGGAAGGATTCAAATTACCTGAAGGGAAACCACGTCATATGTATTCACTAAAATTTAATAGAGCTCTATATGGATTGAAACACTCCGGGCGAATGTGGTATAATCGCCTCAGTGAATACCTAATAAAAGAGGGATATGTAAACAATCCTATTTTCCCATGTGTATTTATTAAAAGGACAGAATCTGGAATTGCAATAATAGCTGTATATGTAGATGACATCAATTTAATTGGAACTCCTGGTGAACTCTCCAAAGCAATTAAATGCTTAAAGAAGGAGTTCGAGATGAAAGATCTCGGTAAAACAAAATTTTGTCTTGGCCTACAACTTGAGAATTATGAAAGCGTAATTCTTGTTCATCAATCCACTTACACAGAGAAAATCTTGAAACGTTTTAAAATGAACGAAACATATCCACTTAGAACCCCAATGGTTGTAAGATACCTGGATCCCAAAAGAGATACATTTCGTCCTAAAGAGGAGGATGAAGCACTTCTTGGTCCGGAAGTACCATACTTAAGTGCAATTGGGGATTTATTATATTTATCTCAATGTACCAGGCCCGATATTTCTTTTGCAGTAAATTTATTAGCCAGGTATAGTTCTGCGCCAACAAAAAGACATTGGACAGGGGTAAAACAGATTTTCCGTTACCTTCGTGGTACTACTGACAAGGGTTTATTCTACTCGAAAGATTATTTAGACTATCCACAGATAACAGGATATAGATGCTGGATATCTATCAGATCCTCACAAAGGAATCTCTCAGACAGGGTACGTTTTTACCGTTGGCGGTACTGCAATCTCATGGCGTTCCTGTAAGCAGAGCATCCCAGCTACTTCCTCGAATCACTCCGAGATAATTGCTCTCCATGAAACAAGTAGAGAATGTGTATGGTTGCGGTCATTAATCGAACACATCAGAAGCTCTTGCGGTCTGACTTCCATAACTATTGTGTCAACGACAATTTGTGAAGACAACTCGGCGTGCATAGCACAAATGAAAGAAGGCTACATCAAGGGTGATAGAGTAAATCACATTTCATCGAAGTTATTTTATTCTCACCACCTCCAGAAAAATAAGGAGATTGATATCCAGAAGATACAATCTTGTGAAAATTATGCTGATCTATTCACCAAGTCTCTGCCGACTAAAGTTTTTCGGAAGTTGGTATATGGAATCGGAATGCTCCACATGTGCAAGCAGACAAATTAACGGAGGTTTTGTTCAGGGGGAGTTTTGGACTATGACGCGTTGTACTCTTTTTCCTTCGCCAAGGTTTTGTCCCACTAGGTTTTTCCTTGTCAAGGTTTTAACGAGGCAGCTTACGCGTGTCCAACACCGTTCTAAGATTTTTTTTGTACTCTTTTTCCTTCGTCCGGGTTTTGTCCCACTGGGTTTTACCGGCAAGGTTTTAATGAGGCAACGTTCTTAGAAATGGTGGTCCAAGGGGGAGTGTTACGTAAGCAAGCTTCCATCGTTCAAGTTTTTGTCCTACTGAATTTTCCTAGCAAGTTTTGATGAGGCAACAAATTGTGTAGTATTCTTACACTTCATCTGAAATTTTTCCAGCATGGTTAACAAAGCATCGTTTTCTGCCAGTGGATTATCCAAGGGGGAGTGTCGCGTGAAGAATAGTCTGGTGGCTAATCCACCGACCGACCTTATGAAATTTAACATCAACATGTTTATCTTTAAGATAAACATTAATTATGTGTTGCCACGTCAAAGACACACTTGGTCTCACCATGTACATGGTTGATACTTTCCCTTCGGCTATAAATAGCCGCATATTATTGATTGTAAGAAGTGAACTACTAGAAGTTATTATTACAAGAAATACAAGGGAACTGAATTCCCATATTCTCCACTCATACTTCTTTCTATTTCTTTAGTTAATGTTAACAGTAAATTTGTTTAGCATAAGCATTAATTAATTAGTTAGCTCATCTCAACACGGAAGCTGTCATAGTGAATTACTAGTACCCTAATGCTTGGACTAGTGACTTGAACTAAATAAGTCACACAAATAAAACAATTTTCACTTTTTCGATCCGTCTTACTATCAATATAGCTTGAGATAGGATAGGTAATAAAAATATACTAAGAGCTCACATCAATTATTTACAAGCAATAGGATTCTCCGTTAATCATAACTGATATCCCTTTTTTAAGACGGGAGAGGTAGTATCCGACTTACTGTCAGACTAGTATTAGAATCTGGTTCACGATGCAAATTTTAGATCACCAGACCCAATATACAAGACATACATTGTATATTGGGTCACAGAGAAAGATTTTAAGTATCAATGCAGATTTTCTATCGTGGCGAAAAATTTGAGCCATGTGGTAGTTTTGGTTCATCGTGGTAGATTCCTAGTCACATACTCACAGTGCAGAATTTCTTCATGAAACATATTTTGGCTCAAAAGAAAAATCTAACTCACGGTGCATATCTGAAATCACAAGACACACTTTGGATCATAGAGAAAAAATTTCTAACATATTTTCGGTAATTCGGTTCGTCTCATAGCCTTTCCTCCTTTGGAAGAAGTTCTTATCGATGCTGAATTTGATGTCATTGCCGCCTGCTTTTTGTTCTTCTTGGGTGCATGGGAACCATGCATGGCTGCAACTTGATGCATCATATCTTTAGCTGCACAACATACCAAAACCGGGTTTGCTTGGTCACACTATTCGAAAACAAAGAATCAAAAGATGAATATGTTGCGGTTAACATGTTGCGGTTATTCTATCGTCAAAGACTCCATCATTGGATGGATATAGAATGTAAAGTAACAAACTAAAGGCATCACGGTCCAGCATTTAAAATTTATTACTCCTGGGAACGTGATAACACGTTAAGGATTTCTAACGCTTGAATTTAGAATCAAGCACATTATCCTAGCAACATATTCTCTGGACTATCAACTTTACTCATAAAAGATCAACATTAACAACGGAAGCTACAATTTCCAATAGTCTTTAATAGAAAATAGAATCTTCGATTTTTTAAATTATTCCACCATTAAAAATACCTTAGAAAATCAAACCATCACAGGAACCCAGAGTCGATCAATGCCCTTAGTTGTCTTGTTTTCAAATGGGTAATCCATTGAAACAACTTTCACCATTGAGAAAGATGAAATTCATTTGTAATCTATGCATGGAGTTAATAATAGAGTTTTTATCGTACGAAGAGAGACCAAAAATGAATCTAGAGTTATTATTACTGGTAAGATTAACGTGATTCATGATAAAATTAGGGCTACAAATTAGATTGCACCAAATCTTACATATACATCTACAAATCAAGAATGAATTCACGGGTAATCTGATAAAAATATCTAACTGAATCTCATTAATTTGGAAGAATCTACATTGGCGTACGTTGTTCTCCTTGTAAGGGACTGGCCATTGGAATCTTCTGATTATACACACAGACAGAGGTTTGAGAGACTCTATTAAGGGGAATTGTAAAGAAGGCATTTTAGGGTTTTGACTTGGGCTTTATTTTGCTACGAAAAAACAGGTACGGGTAATAGACCACAACACCGAAAACTGGATCACCCTTGTTCATACTTCCAGTTTTTTTTTTTAAAAACGGGTTGGCATTAAATAAGAAAAAATAGGTTAATCATTCACAATTACCATATATGCTAAGTTCATATTTACCTATTGTCATGTTTAAAACCGATTTTAGAACTTTGACCTTCAAGTATGCAAACGGGTATGCATACTTGAAATACCAGGACTAAGATTGAGTTACGCCAGTACGCAAACGGGTACGCGAACTTCAAATCCCAGCAGAAATTCTCAAACAGGAACATGTACGCAAGTACGCATACTTAGGTTCCCGGATTTCTCAAACCAACAGGTATGCAAACGGGTGCACATACTATGGTTCGTGGGCATAGATTACATATGTGCAAGAGTGCACAACATGACATATCCAATAATGGTTAAGTGTTCTAAACTCTTATTTCAATCATTGAAACTTTCTTAGAGGATGACAATAGCCGTTTTCACACACTATTAGCATCAAAGCAATTTTCAAGTTATTGAAATAATCATTACGAAACATTCCAAGGCAACACCAAATTGTATCACACAAACCATGTAAGATGTTACTCGGAAATTTTCACATGATATAAGATGAATTTGGTCGAAGCGAAAGCTTTCCAACATATATATCGAGAAATATGTAAGCGAGTTAAACTCAGCTCGAAATCTCAAATGTGTATATAGAAAACTATATCATAATACGACTTATGTATCAATATAGGAGATAGAGTAGAAATAGACTTTCCAAGTGATATATGAGTTTAAGTCTCCACATACCTTTTGTCGATGAAGTTCCACAAGCTCCCCTTAGTAGTTCTTCGTCTTCAAATGATGAACGTCGTGAAAACTAAGCTCAACTACACAATTAATGTCCTAGTCCGAGACATCTATAAATAGGCTAGAAATCAATACTTATAGTTCTGATCACTAACATTGACAAACATGCTTGAAATAGCAACACATGCGATTTCGACCGAGCAGTGCTCTAACAATCTCCCCCTTTGTTAATTTTAGTGACAAAGCTATCAATACATATGGATTACAAAATAAATAAAAATTTGTAGCTTCTCATCCAAATGCTTGATCTCCTTGGCATCTTCAACACGACTCGAAAACTTCGTCACTTTCAAGTACTCCATGATTCTAAACGTGTTCAAATCAGCATCATAGTTGTTGAAGATCCGTAGCGATAACAATGAGAAAACAAATGATCTCAATAATTGTTATACACTGTCATAGTATTATTATGCAAAGTTCAATTGTATCACAACTTTGACAATAATACTATGGTGTATCACTCCCCCTTAGTCAGTACTTCATCTCAACATGAAAACCACTCCCCCTTACATAATGATCCGTAAACCTTATGTATTTGTAGTATGAAACTACACATTAATTCTCCCCCTTTTTGTCAATATAAATTGGCAAAGGTACGAAAACTAGTGGGATCCTCATGAAATTTTCATAGAGATACTTCATTACCAAAATAGAATAACATACCAACTAATTTAGATGCAATCATAAAGCCGAAGCTAAATGTATTCATCAAGAAGTTTATAAAGATACAAGATAACCCCATAATATTTCAGAGCCGCACTCCCCACAAAGATTTGGCAATTAAGCACAAGTTCAATTAAGAACTCTCCCCCATAAAATGTCATTCCCAAAAGAACAACAAAGGCGACCTTGCTTTTACAAGAAAAGAAGGATTTCTTTGGACATAACCAAATCACATGAAAACATGAATTTGAATCCAAAAGTCTCAATTGGATCAACTACAAAAATAATTAATTCAATTGGTCGTGCTCGACATAAGATAACTTACGGAGCAACACAGTATGTGCAAAAAAATGTGGATCGGAGATCGACTAATACTGCGGAATACACAAGGATTCATTCTATTTTCCATCACTATTTGCACAATGACATATAATAGACATAATCCTTGTAAACAAAAGTTTTATCCTTTCTTCCATCAAATAATGACATAAAAGGCCTCAACTTTTGTAAGTCAAAAGTTCATTCTATCTTTTATCAATACTTTCATAGAGACATAATAGAGATAACTTTTGAACAAGTATGGGACAGTCACAGGTTCACGGACGTAAACAACATATCCCATAATAATTTGCAATATATAAAATCATAAAGATTAAAATTGCAAAAATCATCATCCAAAAACTTAGAACTTAAATAAATAAATAAATCTAAAGATATGAAGATGAAAACTTTGGACATAGCTATGTGTACTCACAATAATGGCTATTCCAAACCCTAGTTATTCTTCTAAAAACACAAGAAATAAATTCTCATAAGAAGAATTACTAGACATAAATAAATCAAAACAACTCAGACGAGATCAGCAACCATGGAACGAACAAGGGCGAGTTCATCAGTTGCTTTCTTTAGCTCTTCCTTCAAAAACACTAGGTTCTTTGATGCAATCTCAAGATGTTCACGTACGACCTCAGAATCTTGAAGAAGATTTCCAACCAATTGAACAGACATTTGGATTGGAAGATATTTTTCATGATCAATTGTTTTAAAGAAAATAACAGGGATGGGATCATCATCAAGTTCAAAAGTTACATCATCAAAGTTGTCTTCCTTTTTGCTTCCTTCCATCATGCACTTGCTCAATCAAACCCAGAAGAGTTCTTGGTGTTACCGTACCAGCATATATATATATATATAAAAAACTTGATACATATTTAAAGGATAATTTCCACAAGAGAAACCTAGGGTTTCTTGCATGCGTTTAGTAACGGACCGGGTGCAGAGATTAATGGTTAAGACCCAAGGCGAGGTCGGTTAATCGATGGAGAAAATAAGTTTTTTGAGATGATGACAAGAATATTTGATACAAAGTGACTTGACTGTCATTCTTGGAAGAAAAACTAATGTATACTAAGAAGGTGTTTTTAAAACAAAATTGTTTGGAGCAAAAATACAAACAACACAGACCATTTGTCAAGAAGGTACCTTCTCGAGGGTTATGTGTATCTTCTCATTGGTCCATAGAGAGGATACACATAAGAAAATAGTCAAGTTATATGTTGATGAACATGAAGTTCATCAGTGGTATTGACACACTCTTTTTTACTCTCCTGGCCAATAACTGAACTCTTGTACATATTTTCAAAAGAATTATCAGGAGAAAGACAAGAGTTACCAGAATCAGCTGCCTTCCTCGCCTTCTTGATCTTGCGCTTGAGACCGTTGATACTAGTCTCGAGTTCCGAAATACGATTATTGATATGAATGTAATCAGGAACACTTATTTTAGAAGCAATATCATCATTGAGGAAAAGAGAGGATTTTGAAGAATTTTTCTTTCTTCGATATCTTTTTCTCCTTACAGGTATTTCGGAGTTATCAGTCATCCATATAACATTGTTCTTTTTACCATTGTAAGTGGAAGAAATGTTATGTTCATAATCAGGAAATGGCCCATTGGAGCACTTTTCTTGATTGTGGAATGAATTTCTAACTGAACACTGATGAACAGGTTTGATTACTTCTTTAGACATCCACATGAGAATGTTGTGAAGTTTTTCATTCCATAGACGAAGATGACATCTTCTTTCAATGTGACCTTTCTTTCCGCAATAAAAGCAGTTGACATGAAGGTTTTTATCCATTCTCAACTGAGTCGTCCTTGTAGGCTCACGTACTTTATTTCAGATACATCTACATCTGTATATTGAGGAATTTCCTTTGCCTTAACAAAATTCATCTTACCAGTACTTGGAGCTTTTATACCTTTATAGCCCAGACCACGTGTATCACGATGTTCTTTACATGATCCAAGCATAGAAGATAGTTTTGTAGAGCTAGAATTGAATTTTTTTTCAAATTCTCTTCTAAAGCTTTGACCTTTTCAAGAGCCGTACTAAGATCAGTCTCCAATTGTTTTTCTCGGGTGAGAAACGCCATTTCTCTGACATTAAAACATTCTTGTTGAGAGACATATCTTTCTTTGGTTTCTGCAAGTCTTTCTTTCAACACAAGGAAATTTTGACGAAGAATTTTTTGAACATATATCTTCGTTACGATCTTTAAGAGTAACTTTAATAAGCTACACCCAGAATCATACCCCTTAAAGAGTTTTCTCAATTTTCTGTTTTCAACGCAGAGGGGAGTTAAAAAATTCAGCCAAGCAGGATGTTGCCATATTTTTCTTTAGGAGATGATCAAAGAGAATGATGTACTGAGAGACTTCTTCTTCGATATTTTGTCCTTCTTTTAAATCACTTTCATCAGAAAGTTCATTTAACTGTTCATCAAGACGGGCTTCCCAGTTAAGTGTGAATTTAGAAGAAGACGTCGAAATAGAATTCTCAGTGGAACCAGGACAATTGACCAAGTTGGTATGTCCGTGAGCTGGTGGTGCGTGATCAGAGATGTTCTTGTCCATATCAGATCGCTATAAACATAGACTTATGAGGTCTTTAATGTGTTTGCCTGATCTGATACCAATTGAAAATGCAGGGGTTTAACAACCATACCCAACAGTTCGTTTGGCAATCTGAGAGGACTTACTCCAATACACTTTCTAGAGAATCAACTAGACAGTCAGACTCAATATAGAGTAAAGTATATCAAAGAGTTTAATATCTCTAACTCTTAATTCAATCCGCAATCAGCAAATAGAAATCTGCGAGCCCGATTGAATATAAGAGGAATTACTTGAACGGTACAAAAGACCAATATTCAAGTGTCAATCAATGTAAATCAACAACCAAATGTTGGATATTCTAATTGATTGATCTTAACGCACAACCTATGATATTCAATTATATAACAAAATATAATGCGGAAAAGAAATAACACATACACCAGAATTTTGTTAACGAGGAAACCGCAAATGCAGAAAAACCCCGGGACCCAGTCCAGATTGAACACCACACTGTATTAAGCCGCTACAGACTCTTTCCTACTACCAATTAACTTCGTACTGGACTGTAGTTGAACCCTAATCAATCTCACACTGATTCAAGGTACAGTTGCGTTCCTTACGTCTCTGATCCCAGCAGGATACTATGCACTTGATTCCCTTAGTTGATCTCACCTACAACCAAGAGTTGCTACGACCCAAAGTCGAAGACTTGATAAATAAATCTGTCTCACACAGAAAAGTCTATGGATTGAATAAATCTGCCTCCCGCAGAAATACCAAAGAGTTTTTGTTCCATGTTTTGATAAATCAAGGTGAACATGAACCAATTGATAAACCGGACTTATATTCTCGAAGAATAACCTAGTATTATCAATCACCTCACAATAATCTTAATCGACTAGCGAAACAAGATATTATGGAATCACAAATGATGAGACGAAGATGTTTGTGATTACTTTTATCTTGCCTATCGGAGAAATTAATCTCGAGTCAATTATTTCAATTGTACTCAATACGATAGAACCGGGCAAGATCAGAACACGCAACTACAAAGAAAATAGTTGGGTCTGGATTCACAATCCCAATGAAGTCTTTGAAGTCGTTAACCTACAGGGTCTCGATAGAAACCTAAGGTTAAAGGAGAATCGACTATAGTTATGCAACTAGTAACCCACATGAGGTATGGGGATTAGTTTTCCCAGTTGCTAGAGTTCTCCTTTATATATTTTTCAAATTAGGGTTTGAAATCCAAGTTACCTTGGTAACAAATCATTCAATATTCACCGTTAGATGAAAAACATGATTCAATCAAGCTAATATCTTTCAACCGTTAGATCGAACTTAGCTTGTTACACACAAATGAAATGTACCCTCATGTAGGTTTATGTAACCGTACCTAAACGTGTACACCATGTTGGTTCACAAATAGTTAACCGAGGTTAGCCATATGATTACTCTCATATCAACCTTAGTCATCTTAACCATAACTAGCTCAAATGACTCAAATGAAACTAATTAAAGAGTTGTTCAATTGTTATATTCTCATAGAATTATACAAAAACACAATTGAAGCAAAATTGGTTTGATTCACTCGAATCAATCATGAACATTATAGCCACGGTTTGCAAAGATTGCATTCCTTATTATATAAATGTTTATGTTCATGTTTAAAACCGATTTTAGAACTTTAACCTTCAAGTACTCAAAAGGGTACTTATAGAGCACTGCTTGGTTGAACTCGCATGCTTCCTATCTCAAGCATGTTTGTCAATGTTAGTGATCAAAACTATAAGTCTTGATTTTTAGCATATTTATAGATGTCTCGGACTAGGACATAGTTTGTGTAGTTGAGCTTAGACTTCACGACGTTTATCACTTGAAGTCGAAGAACTACTAATGAGAGCTTGTGTAACTTCATCGACAAAAGGTATTTGGAGACTTAAACTCATCTATCACTTGGAAAGTCTATTTCTACTCTATCTCCTATATTAAGACATAAGTCATATTACGATATAGTTTTCTATATACACATTTGAGATTTCGAGCTGAGTATATATCGCTTACGTATTTCTCGAAATATGTGATGGTAAGCTTTCGCTTCGACCAAGTTCATCTTATATCAAGAGAAAATTGCCGAGTAACATCCTACATGGTTTGTGTAATACAATCATTTGGTGTAAGACTTGGAATCTTTCGGTAATGATTATTTCAATATCTTGAAAATTGCTTTGATGCTAATAGTGTGTGAAAACGGCTATTGTCATTGTAGAAGAATGTTTCAATGATTGAAATAAAGAGTTTAGAATCGTGTAACCTTCTTTGGATATAAGCATAGAGTGTGTTCGCACATTTCTGTAAAGTCCAAAACCGGGAGCCTAAAGTATGCATACTTGTGTGTATACAAAATGGTTGAAGGAGACTAGATAAGTATGCGTAACCGTACGCATACTGGCGGAAGTTCACGTCCGTGAATTTCTGCTGATGTTGGAATTTCAAAACCAACTCATTCAGTTACCTAAGTGCGCGTACTCGTACGCGTACTGGCGGAAAGTTTACGTTCGTGAATTTCTAATCAGTTTCAAAACCAAAACAAACTCAAATTCGGTTACTTAAGTACACATACTCGTACGCATACTTAAGTGGTTACTTTCTAAAATCGGTTGTACATGAACCTAAACATTTATCAATAAGGAATGCAATCTTTGCAAACCGTGGCTATAATGTTCATGTATTAATTCGAGTGAATCAATCCGATTTTGCTTCAATTGTGTTCTTGTATAAATCCATGAGAATATAACAATTGAATAACTCTTTAACTAGTTTCATTTGAGTCATTTCAACTAGTTATGGTTAAGATGAATAAGGTTGATATGAGAGTAATCATATGGCTAACCTCGGTTAACTATTTGTGAACCGACATGGTGTACATGTTTGGGTACGGTTACATAAACCTAAATGAGGGTACATTTCATTTGTGTGTAACAAGCTAAGTTCGATCTAACGGTTGAAAGATATTAGCTTGGTTGAATCAGGTTTTTCATCTAACAGTTATTATTGAATGCTTTGTTACCAAGGTAACTTGGATTGCAAACCCTGATTTGAAAACTATATAAATGAGAACTCTAGTAACTGGGAAACCTAATCCCCACACCTCGTATGTGTTACTAGTTGCATTACTACAGTCGATTCTCCTTTAACCTTAGGTTTCTTCTCGAGACCCTGTAGGTTAACGACTTGAAGACTTCATTGGGATTGTGAAGCCAGACCCAAGTATTATCTTTCTAGTTGCGTGATCTGATCTTGCTGTTTCTATCATGATTGAGTGCAATTGTAAAATTGTCTTGACATTTATATCTCTGATAGGTAAGATAGAAAAGTAGTCACAAACACCTTCGTCTCATCGTTTGTGGTTCCACAATAACTTGTTTCGCTAGTCGATTAAGTTTATTGTGAGGTGATTGATAATACCAGGCTGTTCTTCGGGAATATAAGTTTGTTTTATCAATTAGTTCATGTTCACCTTGATTTATGAAAAGACAGAACAAAAACTCTTGGGTATTTCTGTGGGAGAAAGGTTTATTCAATCTTATAGAATTTTCTGTGTGAGACAGATTTGTTTATCAAGTCTTCGACTTTGGGTCGTAGCAACTCTTAGTTGTGGGTGAGATCAGCTAAGGGAATCAAGTGCGTAGTATCCTGATGGGATCAGAGACGTAAGGAGCGCAACTGTACCTTGAATCAGTATGAGATTGATTAGGGTTCCACTACAGTCTATTCCGAAGTTAATTGGTAGTAGGCTAGTGTCTGTAGCGGCTTAATACAGTGTGGTGTTCAAACTGGACTAGGTCCGGGGGTTTTTCTTCATTTGTGGTTTCCTCGTTAACAAAATTCTGGTGTATGTGTTATTTCTTTTCCGCATTATATTTTGTTATATAATTGAATATCATAGGTTGTGCGTTAAGATCAATCAATTAGAATATCCAACCTTTGGTTGTTGGTTTACATTGATTGACACTTGAATATTGGTCTTTTGTACCGTTCAAGTAATTCCTCTTATATTCAATCGGGCTCGCAGATTTCTATTTGCTGATTCCGGATTGAATTAAGAGTTAGAGATATTAAACTCTTTGATATACTTTATTCTAGATTGAGTCTGACTGTCTAGTTGATTCTCTAGAAAGTGTATTGGAGTAAGTCCTCTCAGATTTCCAAACGAATTATTGGGTGTGGTTGTTAGACCCCCGCATTTTCAATTGGTATCCGAGCAGGCAAACACGTTAAAGACCTTACAAGTCTGTGTGTTGTAGGGATCTGATGATGGACAATATTGTCTCTGAAAACGCTTCACCAGAAATGGATAAACTCAACATCGAGTGTGTTCTAGAAACCATCGAAAAGGTTGAGAATCCTGATTTAAAAAAACTCATCAAGTCCTTGTGTCTCGAAAAATTTGATGGATAAGGGAAATTGATGGATCTCATAGTGAAGGTTATATAAAAGAACCTAATCCTCGAGATTGCTCTGATGAGGTTGTTAATCTTCAGAAAAAGTTAGACAAACAAATCCAGATCAATTCTGATCTTGCTGCAGAAATTGCAAAGCTTAAGGATTTGAAGTCTGTAAAGTCTTTTTCAAAGATTTTAAATGACAACTTTAATTCTTCTTTGAAGAATTGCCGAATGTCAGGTGATAAGCAAGGTCTAGGCTTTGTGAAACCTGACAGTGCTCTGAACTCTTCGAACAAGGTTTATGATGTTGGTACATGTTTGTTTTGTGGTTCTCACAATAACTTTCAACATGTGTGTTTGTCCTTCAAGAGAAGACTAAAGGTCGCTAGTGATTTTCATAAGAAAGCTATTCAACTTTTGTCATCTCTTAAAAGACATTCAATACTAACAAGAAAGCCTAAATTGGTTAGTAGTGCTAGTATGGGAGCTTTTGTCTGAAATCAACATCACCCTTTCAATGGTTCCTTGATAGTGGGTGTAGCAGGCACATGACTAGAGATCTCTCATGGTTTATCAACTCAAGCGATTTTGATGGTGGACCTGTAACTTTTGGAGATGGAAGATGATGTTACATAAGCAAGAAAGGGACGATCAAATTGCCTGGCGTTCCTGAAATTCATGATGTTGTATACATTAAAGGTATGACTGCTAATCTTCTTTCTATTAGGCAAATATGTGACAAGGGCCATAAGGTTGTGTTCAATGATAAAGGATGTGACATTGTCGACAAGTCTGGAAAAGTGATTTTTCAAGGATCACGTGGCAAAAATAATTGTTATCTTCTAGATACTCATTTCAGTAATTGTTGCAATTTGACTAAGTTATAATCTACACACCTTTGGCATGAGCGTTTTGGTCACATCAATTATCGTCTTCTAATTAAGATCATTAACAAGGAACTTGTTAGAGGCGTTCCCAAAATTAATGCTAAGGTTGAAGGTGTATGTGGTGCCTGTCAAAAGGGTAAACAAACGAAAGTTCCACACAAATCATCCCAGAATATTCTCACCAAATCTCCACTTGATTTAATTCATATGGATCTTTTCGGCCCAATTCAACAATATACAGTGGTTGGGAAGAAGTATTCTTTGGTTATGGTAGATGATTATACTAGATTCACCTGGGTGGAATTTTTGGCTCACAAGAATGAAACTCTCAGTGAGTTCAAGATTATTGTTAATAGAATCTAGAATGAACAAGGTCGCAAACTAAAGAAATTTAGAAGCGAACGTGGCACATAATTCAAAGACACCAAGGTATTTGAATACTGTGACTCTCTGGTAATTATTCAACAATACTCACCACCTATCACTCCGCAAGCAAATAGAGTTTCAGAAAAGAAGAATATAAATATTCAGGAAATGGCTAGGGTAATGCTCCATAATAACAACATACCGTTAAGGTTTTGGGGTGAGGCTGTTTTTACGGCTTGCTATTTGATCAATCGTGTTTACTTACGGTCAAAGACCTTAAACACTCCCTATGAGTTGTGATACGGTAAGAAACCCAACTTACACTATCTCAGAGTGTTCGGCAATAATTGCTAAGAAAGGGAAGTTTGATTCAAAAAGCGATGAGGGTATTTTTCTCGGCTATGCATCTGACGGTCGTAGTTTTCGAGTATTTAGTCTCAGAACCCAAGTCATGATGGAATCATCTAATTTATCATTGATGATCTAAGTAATTTTCATCATGATGACTCTCCTGCTGAATTTCCTCCAACCGAGACAATTGAGAAAATCAAAGAAACGTCAGAATCAGAAGAAGTTATTCCAACGGTTGTTGATCCTGATGTCACTAGTGATAAGGAGAAAATCTCTAGTCAGGATGTTCCTCTTGAGAAAGAACGTGTCACCATACGACATCTTTGGGTTCAAAGGAATCATGATACTAATAATATTATTGGGGGTAGGGATTCTACTGCTAAAACGAGAGGTCAACTTCAAAATATTTGCAATTTTGGTTGTTATCTATCTCAAGTAGAGCCTAGGAATATTGATGAAGCTCTTAGTGATCCTTTTTGGGTAAATGCAATGCATGAAGAGTTAAATTAGTTTCAAAGACAAGATGTATGGAAACTCGTACCTTGTCCCCCAATATAAATATTGTTGGTACCAAATGGATATTTAAAAACAAGTCTGATGAATTTGGCACCATTGTCAGAAACAAAGCTAGACTTGTCGCTCAAGGATATTCACAGATTGAAGGGATCGACTTTGACGAAACCTTTGCTCTTGTGGCACGTCTTGAGTCCATTCGATTAATATTAGCTCATGCTTGTTTTCTTGAGGTTAAGCTGTTTCAGATGGACATTAAATCTGCCTTCCTAAATGGAAACTTAAAGGAAGAAGTCTATGTCACTCAACCTAAGGGTTTTGAAAATCCTGATTTTCCCGATCATGTTCTTGTACGGGTTAAAACAAGCACCTCGTGCCTGGTTTGAAAAACTAACTACTTCTCTTCTCAGGAAAGGTTTTTCAAGAGGTGGACCTGATAAAACATTGTTTACCAAATGAAATGGGAAAGATGATGTAATTTCTCAAGTTTATGTGGATGGTATCATCTATGGATCAACAACGGAGAAACTTGCAAAATATTTTCAAGTCTCTCTTGGTAAGGAGTTTGAAATGAGCAACGTTGGTGAATTAATACTCTTTTTGGGTTTACAAATTCAACAACACAAGGATGGAATTTACTTATCTCAAGAAAAATATGTAAAAAATCTTGTTTCAAGATTCGGTCATGATAAGTCAACTCCAAAACTTACTCCTATGCCTACCACGGGTAAACTACATAGAGATGAGAAAGGTGTAAATGTGGATCAAAAAATTTATCGATCTATTATTGGAAGTCTTTTGTATCTCACTTCCACGAGACTTGACATGGCTTTTAGTGTTGGTTGATGTGCTAGGTTTCAGGCAAATCTAAAGGAATCTCATCTTGCCGCCACAAAGAGGATCATACGCTATATCAATCACAGTGCCGGGTATGGTCTTTCTTACACTTTTGATACTAACACTGATCTTACTGCCTATTCAGATGCCGATAGGGCAGGTGTGTGGAAGACAAAATGAGTACATCAGGGGGATTCTACCATGTAGGGATGAATCTTGTAGCTTGGCATAGCAAGAAACAAAATTCACAATCTCTTTCAACATGTGAAGCAGAATATATTGATGTTGGTTCATGATGTACTCAACTCCTATGGATGAAACAAATGCTTGCTGATTATGGAGTTGATTCTGTAATAATTAAGATCTTTTGTGATATCTCAAGTGCGATTCGCATCACTGAGAATCCTGTTGAGAACTCAAGAACTAAGCACATAGATATCAGGTACCATTTTATTCGAGATCTTTATGAAGATAGTATTATCACTATGGAATTTGTACCTTCCGAACAACAGTTGGCTGATATTCTCACCAAACCATTAGACACTGCCACGTTTCAGCATCTACTGCAGTCTATTGGTGTTGTTCTAGTTCATTAGATCCTCATAACTCTTGCCCCTGCTTTTATCTCGATCTTTTGGGCAATTGAGTTTGGAATTCCAGAATAGTGTTGAGTCTTGTTTGCATTTGTTTCTAGTAGATGTGTTTCTGTCAAGTATCCTAGTGTTTGTTATAAATCCTTCTTTTCTTGTGAAAGTAAGGTCGCGTTTGTTGTTCTTTCAGGAATGACATTTTATGAGGGAGAGTTTTTTTCGAACTTGTGCTTAATTTCCAAATCTTTGTGCGGAGTGCGGCTGTGGAATATTATAGGGGTTATCTTGTATCTTTATAAACTCCTTGATGAATGCATTTAGCTTCGGCTTTATGATGGCATCTAAATAAGTTGATATGGTATTCTATTTTGGTCATGAAGTATCTCTATGAAAATTTCATGAGGATCCCACTAGTTTTCGTACCTTTGCCAATTTATATTGACAAAAAGGGAGAGAGTTAATGTGTAGTGTGATACTACAAATACATATGGTTTACGGATCATTATGTAAGGGGGAGTGGTTTTCATGTTGAGATGAAGTATTGACTAAGGGGGAGTGATACATATCACCATAGTGTTGTTGTCAAATTTGTGATACAATTGAACTTTGATGCTGTGTAATAATACTATGACACTGTATAACAATGAATGAGAGAATTTTTTTTTCTCATTGTTATCGCTAAAGATCTTCAAAAACTATGATGCTGAACTTACAAACTTTAGGATCATGGAGTACTTGGTAGTGACAAAGATTTTGAGTCGTGTTGAAGATGCCAAGGAGATCAAGCATTTGGATGAGAAGCTACACCTTTTATCTATTTTGTAATCCATATGTATTGATAGTTTTTTCACTAAAATTGACAAAGGGGGAGATTGTTAGAGCACTGCTCGGTCGAAATCGCATGCGTTGCTATCTCAAGCATGTTTGTCAATGTTAGTGATCAAAACTATAAGTCTTGATTTCTATCCTACATAGCTAAGTCTCGGACTAGGATATAAAAGTATAGTTGAGCTCAAGGACTTCATTGCGATTCATCATACAACGACGAAGATCTATACAAGGAACCGTGTACTTCATCAACAAAAAGGTATGTGGAGACTTGAACTTATCTATCACTCAAAAGTCTATCTCTTATATCTCCTACTTCTTATGAGACAAAAGTCGTATGCTACATAGACTAGATCATACACATTTGATATTTCGAGCCGAGTATATCTCGCCTATCTATATCTCGAAATCATGTGTTGGTAAAGCGTTTCGCTTTGATCAAGTTTATCTTCACCTAGTGACGAAAGTCATGAAAAGTTTCAATCACTTTGAGAATTGCTCTGACGTGAATCGGTCTGTGAATAACGGCTACATAGCGTCCTCTGAGAATGTCTCAATGATTGAAATTAGAGTTTAGATTACATAACCATGTATTCCTTGAATCGAAATTTTCGAACTTTGTTGATCAAGAGAAATCAGGAGGATTGTGGAATTGTCTTGCCAAGTCCGCGAACCCAGTCCGTAGACTCAGTCCGCGAACTGACAGAAGTTCTCGACCGAGAATTTCTGCTGGATTTTCCAAAACTCGTTTGTGTGCTAAGTCCGCGAACTCAATCCGCGAACTGCGGAAGTTCTCTTTCCGAGAATTTCTGCTGAGTTTGGAAAACTCAACTGATTAACTTAATTCCGCGAACTTCTTTGTGAACATTAAGAGATTATGATCTAAATATGTGCTCTGAACATGAAACTTAAATTACTAAGGAATGCTTTATGCAAACCGTGACTATAAAGTTCATGAGTCAATTCAATCGAATCGAATCATCTTTGTTTCAATTGTGTCTTGTGTAGTTACATAAGATCTCATAGCAATTGAACAACTCTTTAACTAGTTCATTTGAGTCAATTGAACTAGTTATGGTGGAGAAGAACAAGGTTAATATGAAATGCTCATATGGTTGACATTTTTGGGTTACTATGTTGAACCAACATACACGTACACGTTTGGGTATGTTTTTCACGAAACCGGTAAACATTTACCAAAATGTGTGTGACAAGCTAGGTTTTTTGATATAACGGTTGAAAAATATTAGCTTGAATCTAAATCAGATTTTCATCTGACGGTGAATAAGGATTGCTTTGTAACTAAGGAAAAACCCTGATTTGAAGACTATATAAAGGAGACATCTAGAATTGTGCAAAACTAATCCCCACACGTCTGTGTGCTACTAGTGCGCCTGCTAGAGTCGATCTCCATTAGCCTTTGATTTTCTTCTCTAAAATCAGGTTAACGACTTACAAACTTCATTGGGATTGTGAATCCAGACCGATACTACTTTATCGTAGTTGTGTGATCTAATATTGCATCTCCTATCGTACGAGTACAGTCGATTGATTGACTTGATATCGTGAGAGTTCTCCGATAGGCAAGATAAAGAAGTCACAAACATCTTCGTCTCACTGTTTGTGATTCCTCGACAATCCGCCTGTGTAGTCAGGAAGGATTGTAGAGAGGTGATTGATTAATCTAGGCGTTCTTCGGGAATATAAGACCGGATTATCAATTGGTTCCTGTTCACCTTGATTTTATATCTAAATACAGAACAAAACCTAGGGTTTATCTGTGGGAGACAGATTTATTCTTTGATAGACTTTTCTGTGTTAGACAAATCTGTTTATTATCAAGTCTGTGATTTTGGGTTGCAACAACTCTTGGTTGTGGGTGAGATCAGCTAAGGGAATCAAGTGCGCAGTATCCTGCTGGAATCAGAGGCGTAGGAGTACAACTATACCTTGGATCGGTCAGAGACTGATTAAGGTTCAACTATAATCTAGTCTGAAGTTAGTTTGCAGTAGGCTAGTGTCTGTAGCGGCATAATACAATGTGCATTCAATCTGGACTAGCTCCCGGGGTTTTTCTGCATTTGTGGTTTCCTCGTTAACAAATTTCTGGTGTCTGTGTTATTTCTTTTCCGCATTATATTTTATATAATTGAAATAATACAGGTTATGCGTTCGTGATCATCAATTGGAAAACCAACCTTTGGTTTTTGATTGATATTGATTGATCCTTGGACATTGGTCTTTGGTACCGTCCAAGTATTCCTTGTATTTGATAAAGACTCACTATTGTATTTAGCTTGAGTAAAAATCAAATCAAGAGAGAGATATTAACTCCTTGAGATACTTTTATTTAGATTGAGTCTGACTGTTTAGTTGATTCTCTAGCAAAGTATTTCGGAGTTAGTCCATACAGATTGCTAAGCGAAATATTGGGTGGTGTTGTTAGACCCCCGCTTTTTCAGACAGCTTTGCAGAATACTAAACAGTCGTCAGCAAACAATAAGTGAGTGAAAAACGACGCATTTGGCATTACTTTAATACCACTAATTTTCCTTGTGTTTCAGCTTGGATCAGGATTCTAGATAATGCTTCTATACAGAGAATAAAGATATATTGGGATAGAGGATCTCCTTTTCTTAATTCTCTGGACGGGACATAGTGATTGCAAAGTTTTTTAGTTTACTATCCAAAATTATTTCTTGACTTTCAAAACGTTCCCCTAAAATCGCTCTTCTTCCCTCTTTAAAGGATATTTCTCTTCCCCGAGAACTTATTTTTACTGGAAAAATATCTCCTCCTTAATCTTAATTTTAATCTTAATCTCAATCACAGTTGAAAACCCAATTTCTCTCTCCAAACAAAGGAAAAAACACAAATAGAAATGAAAAAGAAACATAAAGAGTGAAAATAAAATTTTCATTTGAAACTTACACAAATGATAAGACAATTGTTCGCTCGAAATAATGATAAAAAACAACTTTTCACTAAAAACACAAATACAAAACAGAATTTCACAAAAAAAACAAGGATGAAATTTGTATTTTTCACATTTTTCTTCGGTATCCAAATACATCAAAATAATTAAATAAAAAAACTATATTTTAAGGTTAAGAACAGTCATAAATAATACAAAATATCTATCTAATTTGATCTCAAATCAAAATCAGTTTCAAACATTTTGAGTTTCTGATCTAGATTCAAACCCTGCAAATATACAAAACGCGGTTGAACAAAAGGAAAACAATAAAAAAATGTCAAGTGACTAAATACAACCCCCACTTTGATTAAATACAACCAAAAATCTGGTTAAAATGTTTTTCATACTTTTCAGTAAAAATAACTAAATATAACCCCATAAAGTCAAGAGACTCAAGTTAAACACTGATATTAACAAGAACTCAATCTTAGTGGCGGAGAAGTGGGGGTTTAGTTTACTCTGATATTTTTTTTTTTTTTGGAAAACGTTAAAGGGATTCGGAAAAGAAGCAGAGATTGAATTCCCCATGAAAGAGAAGCTAGTAGACAATCGCGATGGACACTTCCTTCTCTTGAATAAGTAAGAAAAACTAAAATATTAGACTGTGAGGTTAGACTAAAAGGGTCAACAGGGTAGGGCTAGTGTTTAACAAAATGTTGAAAGTAATTAGGTTGAACATTATTTTTTAGGTAATTAATTTTTGAACTAGATAGAGTGAGAAAAACTAGTTGTTTTACACGATTTAAATTTTTTGGGCCATTTTGTTTTTGGTACTCAAGTTTTGTCCAACTTTTGAGTATGGTCTAACATTTGTCCAGTTTAGCTTTTGATACTTGGAAAAGATGTTGACTCGCGTTGACTCAGTTAAATCATGACATGTCACATTTTCAGTCAAGTAAATAATCAATTACTAAAATATATTTGTCTTTTCAAACAATGACTAGCTATATCCTTAACCCATCAAATATATAGACGGTCCACATTAGATCTCCGCTCATCTAAGTGATTAACGACTGAGATTAGAGAACTGTTTTTTTTCTTCTATACTTACTTGATATTCAATCTGTATCTCCCTTCACGCACAGATAACTCGATTTGTTTCTTTGGGTAATTTAAATTTATAAGGTTCTTTGCACTGTACTAATCTTCACAAAGTAACCATCCAATATTGACCTTATTCCATTTCTTTCACCTTCTCTTACTTTCCAAACAATCGTCGTCAAGATATATATTTCCTTCTAATTGAATCAGTGAAGATTATATACTTTGTGAATATTTTTCAACATTTGTATTGATTCAAATCAGCATCTGTATACCCAAGAGTTTTTCAACAATCGAATTCGGAGACATCCGATCTTGCAGGGACCGATCCAGGAAGAATAAATTTCCTTTTAAGACCCGGGCAAGAAGCCTTGGCCGAGCAAAAAAAAAAATTGGCTTGTGGACTGGGAAGGCTACCCGGGCTAAAGCTCCCTTTAGCCCAGCTGTAGGCCCGTCAGTGGGATCTTGGTCTCGAAAATAACACTAAACAAGAGTAAAGATGAAATCTTAAAATCATTTTTCAGGAGCAAAGGTGAAATGGTTTTTATTTTCTGATTGATTCAATTTCAGATAATATGATCATCTTAGTTTCGCTTCTTCCAATTCAATCAGGTTAACTTCACTTGAATTTTTCAACTCACGAAACGTTTGTAGAAGATGATAAGAATTTGGGGTTTTTCTGAATTAGGAAAAAATTGGGGGAAATCAGATTTTTCGTATCAACAATCATCATGGAATTGAAGAAATCGAATCAGTTTATCTTAACTTCAATTTTTAACTTCCATTGTTTTAATTAGGTATCTTGTATCGCATATGAAGATTGATTCGATTAGGGTTTCTAGTATCCCATTGGAAAGAAAATGATTATTAACTTTGGTTTGGTTATTAATTGCAGCAGATTTTTAAGTCGAATGAAAAACAAGCTGCTGCTGCTAAACTGGAAGAAGAAAAATATAGAGTTGGGGTTAGACGATGGTGCAGAGAAACTAGGCACGTGACTGTGTTAAATTACACGTGCTAACGACAAGGCCAACGGTGTTAAGTGATTAGTTTTTATTTTAAATTTTAAAAATTAATAAATAAAGGGGTTAGTCAACGTGGGTCAACGTTTTTTCCAAGTACCAAACGCAAAGCTGGACAAATGTTAGACCAAACTCAAAAGTTAGACAAAACTTGAGTACCAAATACAAAATAACCCAAATGTTTTAAAAAATGAGGTTCTTATTAATTTTAGCACTAAATCTTTAATTTGGAACTTATAAGAGCATCTTCAATGCTTGGGTCAAGGTCATCCTATGTGGAGGTGTTATTAAGACCTTTTGAGTGTGGGTCATTCATTACATGACAAAAAATAATAAATATAAAATTTTCTATCTTAAATTCCATCTCCAATCCCCAAGGTCTTATCCAACATTTTTTGTCTAAATTTAGAGACAAAAGATGATGTGGACTTAAGACCTAGGGTCATGAAGAAGGTCTAAATAAGACTTTCTCGTTTACCCCCACTTGGTCCCCACATGGACATGTCATCTTCCTTTATGAGCTCCACCCTGGCGTTGGAGATGAAAAGTTGGTATAAAATGTCTTAAATCCTATGTGTCATATCAATTTAAGACCTTGACTCCTAGCATTGGAGATGCTCTAAGATAGTCACTCCTAATTAACTAGCTCGCACCTAATTGACTGCAAAAAATGACTTTCTTTTTTTAAATAAATTAGTTACTAATACCTAACGTGTAAAGGCTAATTTTATGGGATACACATATATGTCATTCTAATTGTGGGTTTATGAAAGAGAGAGGTTGCATACTTGAGTTCCTCAAATATTTTCATTAGTGAAACCTATATGTTACTGAAGAACGATTTTTGGGCACCACTTCTATTTATGGAGGACTATGATGTATGTAAAACATCTACCCTACACTTCCAAGGGGGTGTCCTAAAGTTAGAAAATAACTAAAGTAATGTGAATTATAACTAGCCTAATAACCCCCTAAATATATATAAATCTAATCTAATCAAACTCACTAACAAAAAAACAAACTCATTAACAAAAAAAAAGATATTTTATCGTTGATTAACAAAAAATCTACTCAAAATCATTGACAATTTTTTATCATTAACAAATAATCTTTATCATCAATTAATCAATCCTGATTATTGTAATATGTACTTTCGCAAGTATTTTTCGACATACCCATTACTTTTAATTCTTTTTTGATTGAAAATTTGAGTAGTAATCATCAAAATAGAATGAAATGGAAGATACATAAGCAAGTTCAGTTATGAGAATTTTTATAAAAAGCCTTAGTTGGTAACCAAACTTTTAGAAATGAAGCACACGATAAACACTTCAGCTATTTTTTTTTTGGGTATAACCGAACTTCTGAAAATAACACCAAGTGTTTAGTTCAGTTAAGTCGAAATTTATAGTTTCTAACTGAAGTTTTCTCTGAAAACATATATGTTGAGTTCGGTTAGGTCGCAAAAAATAGTTTCTAGCCGAACTTTTCTCCAAAAACCTGTATGTTAAATTCAGTTACGTCGAAATAAAATAGCTTCCAACCAAACTTTATGTTAGTAACCAGACATTTTTATTGTTGTGCCGAACTCTTATCTTCCATAGAAGAAACTTAACTAAAGTCTTATCCGTTAAGATAATTTTTTGATTTCTTTTGTTAAGGGTAAAGGAAAAAAAACAAAGCAACCATTAACGGAAGATTTGAGAACTCCCACCCTCGCGGCGAGATACACTTTGAAAGATATTGTGTAAAGTTCGGCAAGGAAAGATAGTTGAACTTAATACTCATGTTTTTTCGCTGATTTAAATTGAAAGTTCGGCTACAAAAATGGTGAGACTCAACTAGACCGAACATTAATCTATATATCCCAGAATAATTTTCGGTTGCCTATCCTGGAAATCTGATAGCCCAAAAAAACAAACTCCATTAAAACGACGTTCGTCTACCCGTACCTTTAACAACATTAATTAGTCAAACTAGATTTGAAGATAAGGTTGGCTTCCTGTTCTTCACATCTGGTAGCCAAATGTATTTGTCCTAGACGAGTCATGCTATGAAATTTCTCATTTTCAGAACGTTTTGACAAACTCAGGTAACAAAAAACTAATTTTTAACTATGCACGAATAGTTTCAAGGTTCGGATTCAAAAAAAAAAAAAAGTGCAAAGTTTTTCCAAAATTTTATAATCCTTCTTCTTCTTTTCTCTCAAAAATTTAATTTTAGAAAAGAGAACCATCTTATTGGTTTAATCTTACACCAACCATTATTTAGTTTAACTAAAAAGTAGTTTTAATATCTAATTCTTTTAAAAACTAAAAGTCATATAAGACCCCACGTCTCACAGTGACCCTCACCCTCCCCTCCCCAAATTGCATAAAAATTCTCTTTTTTTACGCCATGTCATTCCTAATTTTTCTCTTCTCCCTTATCATGTCACTTGCCATCTCAACTAAAAAAACAAACGTGAGGAACAAAAACAAAACAAAACAAAAAACCTAAAAACAAACCCTAACTTCTTTTTCCTCCCTCTTTTGTTTCACCGGTGGAGCAAGCCCTAACTTCTTTTCTCCATCCGCTTTTGTTTTCCTCTCTATTCTCTCTACTCTCTTATGGGACCTTACACAGCCAAAACAATTTTCCTGCGGCAAGACAACTTAGACTAATCCTATTCTCCATTTGTCTATTTCTTTCTCAAGTTTTTCCCTTCACGTAGAAAAATCAGTAGTCACAAATAGAGTTCTTCCCATTTTCTCATTTGATTTGATAATTTGGGTACTATAGTTTTCTCTTCTGAGTACTACAAGAAAGCCGCTTCCTTTGTCCCGTTTCACATATGAAACCTTTTTTTTTTTTTTGCGAGCCCTAACTCTTTTTTTTTTCTCTCGCCGTTTCTACTTAATTCTCCGTATTTAATTCATGTTCTGATCTAATTGATAAGTATTTTTAAGTCAAATTGATTTTTGTTTCATGAGGTTTTTCTTGCAGCAAAACCATGAAGAGGGTATCCAAAGGAAGAGCTATGAATGTTAATGAATACAAAGGCTGCTATCTCCTCTTCTTGCAGCAATACCATGAAGAGGGTATCCAGAGGAAGCGCTAGGAATGTTATTTAATACAATGGTTGCTATTTCCTCTTCCACGGAGTTGAGATCCTACAAAATAAGAGTTCAGAGGTGATTTTCTACCTATCACGCTTAAATCAACTCAAAATTTGTTGTGCAGATTTATTTATTTTTCTGGAATCTCTATTTTGGTGAATAGTGGAAATTTTGGGCAAATTGGTATTTTCAGTCCCACCGTATTCTTACTATGAAGTCTCTACTGGGCAGCTTATTGTTAATAATCAATATGCTCCATGATAAGTCATCGCAATATCTACATATGTCAAGTGTTAGGATATGAATCAATTAATTTTTCCTGTCCAGGTTAGCAAATCATGTTTGCTTGAACTTCATTTTAACCATTCAGTGGTTCTCCAGAAACGTTGCTTCAAACACAACTCTTTGTAGATTAATGATAGAGTTTGTTATGTAATGACATATACAAAATCTCTTTTCCATTATTTTTACTACCTGCTCTATTGTATTTGTGAGTGAACAGTCTCACAGGCTCACAGTTGTCTCAGTGCTTTGCTTTCGATGATACCATCTTATTAATGACACAAAGAAGAAGAAGCAAGAACGAAATTCCTAAACGTAAGTAGTACGACTATATATTTTCTTGGGATGCTAAGTGTATATTGCACCGCTCAAGTGGTAATTTAGTAGAGGTGTAAATGAATGCACCAAAAATGGGTAATTAATAAGCTGATTAATGAAAAAGTGTCATAGACTCGCTGCACAAAACCCAGCTTAGTGGAATAAACTTACCCAAGAGAAAATGCACGAGTCCAACATATCCTTCAAAGCCCCAAAAAGTCAGCTTTAATGGAAAATTTTGAAACCAAATAATGGAAAATCATGTCGTTTGAGTGAAACTATAAACTGGACAGAATTTCTTCTGTGTCGTCAGCATTGGGTTGGAATTGATTGGTTTTGAGATAGTGTAATGTAAATGGAACTTTTGATATATGTTCATTTGTGTAGCTTTACTTGCATGATTTGGTTGTTTCATTTGCCATCGTTGCATCTTGCTGTTAAAGCTATCTAAATGTGAACTACTCAATGATACTATTACACTTTCAAAGTTGTGCTATATACTTACTTACTAGGCTGCACTTTGTTATGCTTTGGAGTAATGCCCAATACAATCTTTCTCGGGTTTAAGCGTTTAGCATGTGCATTGTATCGTGTATCTCGACTTCAAAGAGCAGGTACACCATGTTCCTTAATGGGGATGCTGGTAGACCCACATTTGAATAATGCAAGCAAGTTTTATGGGTCACAGTACTGGAACTGGCAGTAGATGAACTTGGGTGTTGAAGACCAAGTGTTCTTTTGTGCGGAAATGGATCACAAAGTTTTGTCGTTAAGGCTGTTCAAACTCTCAGAGGCTTCTGGACTCATTAGCGACGGGGCTAGGCGAAGCCGAGCCGCACTAAATCAGAAATGCATTGGGACAGGACAAGGAGAATCCGAGCCACACCGAATCAAATCAGGGCGAGGCGAAGCCGAAGCTGAGCTTTACCAAATCAAATCGATCGGGACGGGGCGAGGCGAAGTCGAAGCCGAGCTTTACCAAATCAAAAAATATGGTTAAAAGAAAAAGATGCCCGGTGCGTAGCACGGGCACAACTATGCCATTCTATTTGCATTTGTAGATTGAATTGGCGAAGCAAGTTTGCGAAACTGCCCGGACGTAGCGCGGGCACAAAATCTAGTTTGGATTTGTAAGCGTTTCTAATTACTTCCAAACGACCTAATTAAATGAAAAATATGATCCCCTTCGTAATGGAGTGTTGTCCCAAAAATCCTTCTTCCCAAAAATCCTTCCTAGTTTTACTTGAACTTTACCAAATTTATTGGGCTTTATTGTAGTTCAAGGCCCAGATTAGTTGTTCACTTAAAAAAAATAACCATGGTCCATGGACGAACACTTCAATACTAAGCATATGAATAGTTGAGCTTTGAAATCCTAGATTTATGAATCGTATACACTTCATTTCATAGTCAGTCGATGAATCCCTTGATAGAATTTGGTACATATTCTATTCACATTCGGAACTGTAGTGGTTCAAGCTCCCAAAACTTGTCATACTTTCCAATTGAGGCAAAGTGAGACTTGTCAATCAACAACATTCTATTATGGTTGCTTACATGGTTTTCTCTGCTTTTGACATGTCTTTAAACTTATTCTACTCTCCCCATTGCTCAACTAACACGATTGTGTAAGTTGTAATTTTATAAAATATTCGGCATTAACATTTTACACCCTAGATAGTGGCCACAATTACCCTAATCACTCACCAAAGTTGGTTCTTATGCTACTTGACGTTAAGACATTGCTTTTAAAAGTTGTTTTTACTATTTCTTAATAGTCTTTCTTGTAATCAATCTACCAAGAACCTACTAAAGCAAAGTTGATGATGTTATTACCACACCACTTGCATTATACTAACATCGACCAATCCCCTCCATTCGATTTCATCCGGACTCACTTAATACTATCTCAATCGCCACCGACGGTTAAGCAGTATGATTAAAAAGTGATATGTGGATATTGACTTCTTAGTTAGTTTAATCAAGATCTTAATTTCCTTTATGTTAGCCACTAATCTTGATGGGTTTGCCACTAATACATGTTTTAAGTTATAAAAACCAAAAGAAAGTATTTGATTAGTGTTTGTAACAGAGAATATTAGTCATTTTTGACCACACAAAGTTCTTTATCTTTCCCTAACTTTCTTTCTTGATTAGTTGTTAATTTCTAAAGAAGCTATTATGGGTTCAAATTTCTTTTATGTGCACTTTCGAAGGCATAATAAACTTAAGATCATCCACTATATCATTAGAGTCAATAGCAGATTCTTTCCACATCAACATATATTCTTTCACGACCACACAACGTAGAATATCTATGGGCATATGTTGAATATATACTGGTACCACTCCAAGGGTGTGTAACGTTAATTTCAGGGTATCATTGTACACTTGCAATTGTATATGGAATTATACGAGTTTTTAGGACCCCAAGGAATATTTTTGTTGTATTTTCCGTTGGCTTTTATAGAACCTGCAATAGGGGATACTTATATTAATTGGGAGATGTAGATTACTATCTCCATCCAATAGTGTCAATTAAGAGGTGTTTTTTGGATGCACAAATACTAAAACACCCTTTGGGTTAATACCCTTCCATTTAAATTAAAATTTAAAACTAAAAATCAAAATCAAAATCAAACCCTATCAAGTTCTTAAAGATGGGTTAAATTGAATTGTTGTTGAGCAAGAAGAAGAAGAAATGGCTCATTGAGAAGGTACGTGATACTCAATCTTTTTTAAAGTGATGTTGTTGTTTTAAAACTTCGTTTGGGTTAGAATCATAAACTGAAACCTTTCAATCCACTCCCGGCATTGTGTTCATGATGGATACCATACCGATATCTTATGCCGGCATGGCTGTTAGGATGAATACCATGCCGATACTGAGTGCCGATATGGATTTTAGGTTGAATACTGTGCCAATACTGAGTGTCGTCATGGTATTTCAGGATGAATACCATGTCGAAACTTGCTATTTCAAACAGATTTTTTTGTATGTTTTTGTCCTCAAACCTGAACGGTTCTCTCGGGAATCGACCATGCAGCACTACTACCGATATGCTCGATAATGAACTTTTTGTGCTGGTAGTGTACTTAGAATTTCAAAATTGGGGGATATTGTGTATCGTCATGGTGAAAGTATGAATACCATGCGATTTGGTCCCTGCCGACATGATATTCATACTTTTACCATGCCGATACTGAACTTTTCAGTGTAACAATGGCGAATTTATAAAAAAAATCAACGTTAAATACATTAATTCTTCTATATGAGTGATTGGAGCACTTGTATGTTCAACTTGTTTACTTTCCTGAGTTGTTTTTTCACCTAAACTTTCATGATCATAAATATCTTGATTTAATGTTGTTGCATCAACAAATTCAATGATAATGATTTATTCGAATGATTATCAAACTAATCTATTAACTTAACTAATTATATTTAACCACTAAACATGATTAGTGAGGGTTATATTAGGAATTATATAAATTATCCGGATGGGGAGTGACCTTGATTTTTACTATTTAAATCCAGTTTTTGTCTTTTTTCTATATCCCCAATTAGTTTTAGTATCCCCAATTACGCGTTCCTTTTATATACTTACATGTGCCTTTATTTTAATAAAATAATAATTATCAGAAATCAAAATCATATTCCTTAACACCAAGAACATGAAAGATGTATAATTTCCGAAGAAAAAATAATTATGAAATAAAGTTGATTCGAAGAATGACTTTTGCTTATAGTTGTCCAGCAAACTCTAAGATTGATAGTGCGCTGGGACACACATCCAGAAGTAATTTTTCGATTTTTAGAAGTTAAAAGCAAAATATCAGTTAACACATCCAGAAGTAACTTTTCGATTTTTAGAAGTCAAAAGCAAAATATCAGTTTCGACGTAAAATTTCAGAACTACCATTATAAAAAAAAGATTAATTTTATGTGAAGTAAAGTATCTTTAATTCCAACTTTTGTTTCTGGCTTCTACTTGTGTGGCTTTCCAGGTTCCAAAAGAACAATGAAAGATTATTTATCACAAAAATGGGCTCCTTGGCTAATATAACATTTTATATTATTTTTCTTTTATGAAGTTAAGGTCTTGATCCGGAGAGCACTTGCGTTAGGGTTTTCAAAAGCCTTGATCCGACGACCCTAATTTTGTAGAGATTTGTTCGAGGGGTGATTAGGTAACTTCATAAACCTGATAAACTCTGATACACGACATAATAGAACCATTAGCTGCTTAGTGACCCCTTTGTAAATAATTTGTAACAGTGAGATTTTATTGTAAACAAAATATATTATGAAGTGTGACTGTTTTTGTAAATATCCTTATAAATAAATAGTTAAAAGAGGAATGATTCACGTGAAAAAAGCAATGTTTTCATGCGGAAAACCATATCCGGTAGAATTTGTGTTTTAAAATGAAATCTATTATAGGGGCTCTAAATATTGGGTATTGAGGGCTCACAAGATGACAAAATCGGGTTATGAAATATTAATCAACAAAACCCCATATCCAACTTGTTTTTGTAATGGCTGAAATACCCTCCATGAATTATAAAATTAAATCTATTATCTTCTCCTTCTCATTTCATTTATAAATCATGATGAAGATGATGATCATATACAAAAAACTAAATCAATTATCTTCTCCTTCTCTTTTCATTCATTAATCATGATGAAGATGATGATCATAAAAAAAAAGTTGCTATTCTTCTTTATCTCTTCTTCTACTCTGTCGCGATGAAGATGACTATCATAAAAATAAAAAACTAACAAAACCCATCACTTATTTTTGCTTTTGAAAACCCCCAAATTCGAACCGTAAGCTAACCTACGGTAAGGAAACTTCAATTGAACCAACCATAGGTTGAAGTTACGGTATGGAAGTATGATTTTCTCAAACCATGGGATGTTTGAACCCAGAATATACGGTTTGGAAGTTAAGAACTCCGAACCGTAGATGGCTTACGGTTGGAAAACAACACCGTATGCAAAATCAATTTAACCTACCGTAGACAGTTCTAAAACTGTTTTTTCAAAAACCTAATTTGATCGATTCTGCCTATCCTTGCATTAAAACCAATGAAATAAGATGAGTTTTTTTTATTTTTACCTTATTGAAGTCATTGCGGGTGGATTAAGTGATGTTAATCGATAATGAATTATTTTTAGGATCGACGATTAATCGAAAAAATAGACGATGGAGATGATGGGGAAGAAGAAAATGGAAGAGTTAAAGGGGAGGAATAAAAACAAATTAGTTTTAGGTTTCAATATTTAGTAGATTAAGGTTTTTTTTTATGAATTAGGTCCCCTTATCTTCATTGCAGGATATTTGAATCCGTAAGAGTCCTCGAAATTCTTTTCTTAGAGCCATATAATAGGTTTCTTTAAAATACGGAAGATGCTTATGAAGATTGAGATATGGCCAAGGTTTTGGCATGTAAACTGTAAGGTCCGTAAAAACACTCAGCCTAAAAGATGCGTGGATTCTGAAAACCAAAATGAAAATCAAGTTTGGCAGTTGCAAGGAACAGTCATGCGACTCTCTTCAAAACCAAAAATGTTCAAAAATGGACAGTAGATAAGACACGTTAGGATTGAATGCAATGTTGTCTTTTTTTTCCTTTAATGTCGACAGACAGTGGACAATGGAATGTACCTTTACATGTAGACGAATCAATCAACATTATGGCTGTTTTTATGTTATTCTTATTCGACTTCTTTTTGCACATAATACTACTTAAGATTTTGTACGTCAAAAATGGACACAAACAACCTTTGAAAACCTTTTTCTCCTTTTATTTGTTGTGGATAACTTTGCTTATTTATGGGTGCAACTACTGTGCAAGTCTTTTTATTAGTCTAGAATCGACCACGTTTCTTGCTACCTCAAATTTGTGAGGCTCTAATTCTTTCTCCCGTCGTTGAACCAAATCAAAAACTGTATTCCCAAGCAATATCCTAATGGATTTTCACTCAGTTTTAACTTTCATATAAGAGATTAGGTGATTTATGTTTATGAGCAGTTCAACTTTTTTTTTTTACCTTTTTCGGTGTGAGCGAGTTATATGGCGGAGAATCCCAAGTCACGTCTGTATTTAGAATAGATCGTAAAAGAACAAGTCTAATGCTAGAGGTTTGAAGTGCTTTGTTTTATCTTTAGTTATGAGATTAAATATTAGGTGGTTAAATTTGTAACAAGTATGCTATTAAATATATCTGGTTAGGAAATGCTTTATGGCCGATTTTAACTTATTTAAATATATAAAATTGGAATCAAGATGTAATGGTTTATCAAACCTCAAACTCTGTAATATAAGGGTTATTTCTGTTTCTATATAAAAAAAAGTGGCAGAGATTTGCAAGCTTGTCAGAAAAAGAACTCAAGTTACTAAACACTCCAAAGTAATCAAGAGGCTTGATGCTCCATCTTAATCAAAAGATTACCGTTCGGAATATGAGCTCAAATCATTGAATTTCCAAAATTATCATATTGAGACGTTTTAGGATGGATGTCACGATATTTTTCACAAAACTTTAGGGGAATGGTTTGACAAAATTATATCGGAAACGGTTAAACTTAAACTCTCGTAAATCTTTTTCATTCCCACCGTATCACATTCTCTAATCACGTGTTTTTGGATACCAAAAATAAAAGTTAGAACAAAAGTATTAATGTTTCAGAGCAAGGGTTATGGAGTGAGTCTTCTCATTCAATATGAATGAGTATCATTGGATTTGGTCAAATTAGGTGTTGCTATTCAGTGAGAATACTCACCCATTCATCTATACTCATTGGATCGAATGAGTAGGTGAAAGTGGACACTTTTTTTTTTTTGAAAGAGGTAAAGATAATATAAATAAGAAAGGGTGTTAAAATAGCACCCTCAAAAGATACAAGAAGAGATGAGCATAGAGTTTAGAGAGCTTACAACAAGACTACTCCTTAAACAGATTTGCCCAATCAAAAACAAAATCATCAAGTTTTATATTTCTAAAAGAAACAACATTAATCGACCAACTATGATTTTCAGCCTCTTGGAAGAAAGTGGACACTTCAGCCTCTTGGAAGAAAAAACACATTGAACGGCTAAAGATCTGCCTCTTAAACCTATTTTTAGAGTTTTATTAATTTAAAAATCTTTGCTGCGGGACCCAAAACTAGATTTTATTATTAAAAAGAAGAAAAAACTACGAGGAGGCATATGTTTAGCCGCTTGAAGAGAAAACATTTCTCCAGGCGGATAATATTAGCCGCCTTGTCTGTTAATTTAGACTCCCACCGTCACAAACACACTCTTTCACTTAGTCTCTCACTCAATTTAGGAGAGCACTCATTCTATAGCCCTTGCTACCGTAGAAAGTTAACTTTCATGTCTCTTATTAGAGTGGTTCTCAAACTTCGTACCTAAAACGATCAGCAACTCCTAATAAATACATATTCAAATTTCAAACAGGCTGTAAGCATTGCAACTTTTCATACACTCAAACCCGCATGCAGAATAAATAATTCCCGTAGAATTTCTAGGTAATTTTTACTTGACAGTTGACAAAGGAAGCTGCTTTAGGCCGTAGTTCATTATTTAATTTTATACTTCATTTACCGAGTATTTAAGCTACAAGATCCAAGAGAACCAATACTAGAAAAAATGCAACACTTTGAAATCCTAGGTTAAATGAATCAAGTCACAACATGATTAGTCACGGCCACAGGTGCAAGGCCTCTGTAAAAAAAAACTCTACTTTATTATGTAATTTATTTATGTTCACAGATTAGTAACAGTAATTCGAGTCAAAAAAAATTTATAAGTAACATTGGGAAAATGGATCGAAAGTGATTAGGATATTCCAGCTTTGTGTGAGGTCTATATTTTCCATGGGCCCTCAAGTGTGCCATATGTAAACGAACAAGCAAAGTCGCAAATGACAAACTTCTTTTTTTTGGTGCAATTACAATCCGGACATTCCAAGATCAACTTTGGACGATCAAAACTAAGATGCTTTTTTTCTCGCAGATACCGTCTTGCACATACATTCTTAAACTTTTGTTTTGGATCTATTATGCAACACAACCACAAGCACAACAACATCAACTTTGCAACTTGCAAGTTGATGATAGAAAAGGAAGGTGATATCAATGAGGGTCACACATGCATGATGCAACATAGATAGTGCACCCCACCACTGATCTCAGACAAAATCACTCCTTACGTATGCAACCTCCATACTACATTTATAAGTGTGCCATCTCCACAAGTGTGCCATCTCCACAAAACAAGATACGAGCTTGTGTAATATGTTTGACACGTGTTGGATGCCCGTGGAATTAGGAGTATAATAGGTCGAAACTAAAAACCTACTGTTAAAGTATTCTTTTCAATAGCTAAACAGGGTTCGTAACAGCGTCCACAGTAGACCATCAAACCTATAACTATGGTCCAGAGACGAGATACAGCGGGACGGAGTAAAAACTAACAGCCGGATCAAAATCAAATTCCAGACTATATTTGGTCTGGAACCAAGACCAAAACTATAAATAGTCGAGTAACCGTATAATTTTCGTTTGTCACCGGACGGGTATATAATGTGATCCTGTTGATGAGGCGTGCATATAATGTGATCCTGGTGATGGGGCGGGCATATAATGTGATCCTCATGAGGCGTACATATAAAGTTCGCCTGATGGCTGATGGGGCGTGCATATAATGTGATCCTGGTGATGGGGCGGGCATATAATGTGATCCTGGTGATGGGGCGGGCATATAATGTGATCCTGGTGAGGCGTACATATAAAGTTCGCCTGATGGCTGATGAGGCGTGCATATAATGTGATCCTGGTGATGGGGCGGGCATATAATGTGATCCTGGTGATGGGGCGAGCATATAATGTGATCCTGGTGTATACTTTTTCCTAGCGACCAAATTTACTCTTCCACCCTAGTGTAACACCACGGACTAAACTTAAATTTGGTCGTTTTTTTTGGTCCTTGGTCTTTGGTTATGATCGCACCACTGCAATTGCTCTAACCTCCGTCCAAACTGCTTTAAATGGGAGTCTATTTGGCAACTACGAGATTCGGATTCCCGCATCCCAATGGGATGGAGCATAAAAACCATTACAATAGAACCTCCGTATATTGATACTCCATATATTAATACCCTCCACATATTAATAAAAATTTATGATCCCAACTTGGACCTGTGAGAAATAGTAATGATCTATATATTAATACTCTCCAGTTTAATATTAATGATCTTTTTCCAGTTCCTCCTTAAAAAATTTATCTCCAAGTAGTGATAATCAGTATTATATTGAAAAATATATATTTAGTTACATGAAATTTATGATTAAACAAAATACTTATCTGTAATTGTTTGAGAAAAAGAAATACTTATGTTATTTATTTACAGTTCTGCCTCACAAAGAAATACTTATCTTATTGTTTCAGAAAAAAGAATACTTATTTTATTTTGGGTTACTACAACATCTTTTAACATGTGGCCAAAATATTTCCAACTTGTCGACCATGTTTAAAGCTTCCAAGCTTCTTCGAACTACAAATTCCAAGATTATATATGTACTTGCATATTGGAACTATAAAAATGTATATATATCATCTTAATACAACTACAAATACATTGCACATACACTGGACTTGAATTTTTACATTTTCTATAGGTACCTCTCTATATTAATAACCTCCCTATATTAATAATTTTATGGATGCCCAAAAATATTAATGTAGAGAGGTTCTACTGTAGACTAAAAATATTTGAGGACGTTCAAAAGCAATTTCCGAACATGATGGGAGAAGGACCGATGGTGGGTGATTAGGATGCTCCTGCCACCCCCAAAATCAAAATATATTTAATAGCCGATTTTAGAAAATCAAAATCTAGTCCTTCTCTGATGCTTTGGCTACCTAAGTTTTGAAACCTACTTTTATCATCGGGAAATGTTGGCAAAATTCAAATTAGGTTGTAAATGTCAATACCTATTGACTTTATTCAGAATACACATGATACTTGGTGGTTGAATATCAATTGCAGGCAATGAAGTGAATCTCAGATCTCAATCTTATATAGGTGGAGACCTAGATACATTGACAATTTTATTTCAGTGTGATTTTCGGTTAGTTTTCGAATGTTCTGTTTCCAACTTGGGGTTTTTAATTTAAGGATCATATATTCTTTATCTCGTCTCGGAGAGATAACTCATTGACGATCGGCAAGGTATTGTTACCCTACTCAGTAACTCTAAGAGATCAAGCGCTGACTGTAGTATTCATCCGAGTCGGGACTAGTAACTAAATCCAGCACGTGTTGCATAGCGAAGAAAATCTTAGTCTGTATAGGTCAAAGGGTCCTTTGCAAATGATGCACACGATAGTGCATCACAAACCTTTCTGTCGGAATGCATTATGATGCATTCTTGGTTTTGCAATGGAACAACATTCTCGATTAAGCAATGCGTCATAATGGTGTTTTGCGTCATATATTCTTTACCAGCTAAGCTTTATAGCTTAGTGGTGCCCTTTTCCTTCATGCACCTTTAATCAAAATCCATTCTCCATATATGTGTTGTTAGCATTTGTACAACTAGGAAAAATTAGTAAGGATGGACATGTACTGTTAAATTCACGATAAGTTTTACCTTTCTCACGATATGACTTGGTCAGCACGACACAAGGCTTGCAGAATACGAGAACTCTTCTTAATATAACTCGTAACAAACTTAAAATAGAGTTTGTTTCCTAATACCCTCCCTCAAGATGGAGCATGGAGATCACAACTTCCCATCTTGGACAAAAGAAACTGAAACTGAGTTTTCCCTAATGCCTTTGTGAAGATATCAGCCAATTGCACCATTGTAGGAGTATAGGAGGGTGATATAATCTTCCGTATGATGGCATCTCTGACAAGATGACAGTCCACTTAAATATGTTTTGTTCGCTCATGAAGTATTGGATTCTGGGCAATGTATAGCGCTGATTGGATATCACAAAATAGATTCATCCCGTGCATATGGTGAACTCCCAAATCACCAAGTAATTGTTTCAACCACTTCAACTCACATGTTACTGCTGCCATAGATCTGTATTCTGCCTCTGCTGAGGAACGGGAGATTGTATGCTGCTTCTTAGTCTTCCAAGACACAGGAGAAAAACCAAGAAGAACAAACCAACCAGTTAATGAACGTCTAGTCAATGGAAAACTCTCCCAATATGAATCACACCATCCTTTTAAACTAAGACCACTATCAGACCGCAACAATATTCCTTGTCCTGGATTCTTCTTCAAATATCTGACAACACGAAGCGCTGCTTCCCAATGTTCCACTCTTGGTTGTTGCATAAACTGTGATAAAATATGCACTGAGTAAGCAAGATATGGTCTTGTGACTAACAAATAAATCAAACGACCTACCAGTCTTCTATATTTTTCCACATCACCAAGTACAGCGCCTTTCGCCAATGATAGTCGATGATTCGTTTCCATTGGAAACTCTGCAGGTTTTGCACCCAATAATCATGTTTCCATGATAATATCCAATGCATATTTTCTTTGGCATATGTAGAAACCTTGTTTACTACGAGCCACTTCTAAACCCAAGAAATATTTCAACTTTCCCATATCCTTCATCTTGAAACATTGTCCCAAGTAAGTTTTAAACTTATGAAGTTCAACTAGATAGTTTCCTGCCACAATCAGATCATCTACATAAACTAAGACATTCAACTGCATTTTTCCTTTTGTCATAGTAAAAAGAGAATAATCTGAATATGATTGTTTGAAGCCATAATTCTTCAATGCTGTTGATACTTTGCAAACCAACATCGAGGCGCCTGTTTTAGGCCATATAATGATTTCTTCATTCTACAAACCATATTAGAATTTCCTTTGGAAAATCCCGGAGGTATCTTCATGTACACTTCTTCCTCCAGATCACCATGAAGAAATGCATTATGGACATCCATTTGATGCACTTCCCAATTCTTAACTGCTGCAACAGCTAGAAAAGTACGAATTGTTGTCATCTGTGCCACTGGTGCAAAGGTCTCATTATAATCCAATCCTTCAACTTGATGATTCCCAAATATTACCAATCTTGCTTTGAGACGTATCAAATTCCCATTTTCATCATGATTCTCAGTGTAAATCCATTTACTTCCTAATGCCTTCTTTCCTGGTGGCAATTTTTCCAATTCCCATGTTCCTTGTTCTTCTAGAGCTTTTATTTCTTCGGCCATGGCTTTTTGCCATCCTGGATGCTTCATAGCTTCTTTGAAGTTCTTAGGCACATTTCCAGCTGTTATAGCTGCAAGAAAATTTTTATGTGCCACAGAAAAATGATCACAACTAACATAATATGTCAAAGGATAAGGTGTACCTGAGGCCGATGATTGTGTAGGTTGAGTGGAAGGTGGACTATTTTCTCGACTATTTTCTCGTACAATATGCGTCACAAAACCCTTAAGTCTGCTAGAAGGAATTTTCTGACGTTTTCCTTTACCCATGTCACTTCTGTTATTATCTTCCACAACTCCACTGATGTATCACTAGAGAGAGCATCCTGTGTACTCTCCTTAGGATGTTCTTGAACACCTCCTTCTAATTTTTCTGCTTCATATTCAATATAATGTTGTGGTTCTTCATTACTTTGTTGTTGTTGTAACTCAAACGGTTTATATCCAATAGCTTCACTAGGTAACTGTACTTCTTCTCTATCCTCATCATCACTCCAACATACTTCATTACTGGAGGGATCAATATGATTTGACTGCCCAATATTTTCCATCATGTATGAAAACTGGTGTTCATAAAATTCCACATCTCTTGACACTATAAATTGTTTTGTGTCTAAGTCATAAATGCCATGCCTTTTTACCAAATGGATAACCAAGAAATACACACCTTCTTCCACGACTTGCAAACTTATCTCCTTTACTGTTTTGATTATGTACATAGCACAAACACCCAAATACTTTCAACTGATCATATGGTGGATGCTTTCCAAACAGAATTTCATATGGAGTCTTGTTATCAAGTAAAGGTGTTGGTGTTCGATTTATCAAGTATGCCGCAGTTAATGCACACTGACCCCAAAATTGTATTGGTAAATTAGATTGAAATCTCAAAGCTCTTGCAACATTCATTATATGCTGGTGTTTTCTCTCAACTCTCCCATTTTGTTGGAGCGTACCAACACAATATGTCTCAAATATTATCCCATTAGTCTTAAAATATCCACGCAAAGTATTAAATTCTGTTCCATTATCACTTCTAACATGTTTGATTTCCTTGCTAAACTGACGTTTAATGAGAGAAATGAAATTAAGAAATACCATTTCAACTTCAATTTTAGATTTGATCAAATAAATCCACAAACCTCTTGAAAAATCATCAACTATTGTTAAAAAATAATGAGCTCCACAGGACGAAGGTGTCTTGTAAGGCCCCCATAAATCCAAATGAACCAACTCAAATATACAGCTAGCTTTATTCTGACTATTAGGAAAACTACTTCTACGATGTTTTGCTCGTGGACAAATATCACAAGCATTATTATTCTTCTTAGATAACAAACTCACAACAGGTATCTTTTTCAATACTTTTTCTGAAGGATGTCCCAATCTTTGATGCCACAGCTCGTACGAATCCCCACTAACTGCAAACACTTTAACTGGAGGTACACCACGAAACAAATATAGTCCACCTTGTCTCTCACCCACTCCAATCACCTTCCTCGTCAACCGGTCCTGCTATAAGACATAAACTGTTAGTACATTGCACAACACAAGCTATCTCATCGATCATCTGTATGACCGAGATTAAGTTGCAAGTTATCTGAGGTACATAAAGCACATTATCAAGTTTCAAACCACCAGGAAGAATCACAGTTCCAATTTTATCAGAGTTCGCATACTTTCCATCTGGAAAACCTACTGAGCATGCCGTAATATCTTTTACTTCTATCATGTCATCCATATTACATGTGACATGATTCGTATCTCCTGTATCTACAATCCAGGAAGCCTGATGTTGTTTACCTTGTAGTTGAATTTTTGGTTTGTTTGAACTCAAAAACTCAAGTACTTGTTGAAGTTGAGCTGCTGTCACTCCAGTCAAGCCAGCTCCATCTGTAGATGTCGTATTCGACTGCTGAGCTGCTGGTATATTCAAGTTATTTGCACGAACAGGATGGGTGCTGCCATATCCTCTGCCACCTCTGCCAGATGCAAAACCACCTCGACCTCTACCACCAGCTCTGCCAGCTCTGCCATATCCTCTGCCACTATGAGGTCTGTCTCCCCACCATTCAGGATAACCAATAATTTGATAACACCTATCATCAGAGTGTCCCTCGATTACAATGCTTGCAAAAATTTGAAGCATCATAAGTATTTGTGGTTGCTATTTGTTTAGGTTGTACCTTAAAAGCCATAACGTTTTCCTGTACGTCCTTAGATAGAAGAACATCTCCCATTCTCAACCGTTCAGAGTTAACTATCGTCTGGTACGCAGCTTCTATTGATGGTAAAGGATCTCTTGCTAATAATTGTTCACGTAGTGACCCATACACACTATCTAAACCAATCAAAAAATAATGGAGATAATCTTCTTCTCTCAAAGTAGTCACCTGACTTGCAATATCACAGGTGCAATGACCACACTTGCATTGTGGTATTTTCATATATGTCACTAGGTCACCCCACAACTTGTTTAATCTTCCAAAATAAACAGCTACACTTTCAGATTTACCTTGTTTACACTCACTCAAAGATAATTTTATTTGACAGATTCTTGTACCACTTACCACACAAAAACGTTTCCGCAAGTGTGTCCAGAGAGGAGAAGCATCATCATAATCTCCCAGCGTCGATCGTATTGAAGAATCCAGGGTGTTGTTAATCCAAGAAACAATGGTTGATTGAACCGCAATCCATTCCTCCAATTGTTCGGGATCTGTAGGTTGTTTTATTGTGCCGTCAACAAAACCAAACTTTCGTTTGGCTATTAATGATCTTCTAATGGATCTAGCCCATTCATCATAGTTAGTTCCTCTTAACACAATCGGGGTAATAAGAATACCAGGACCATCACTCGATCCTATATGATACACCGGATTTTTCTTCGATGAATCATGCTCCGGTTGTTTTCCTTTTTCTCCATCTTTTGATGTTTCTTCTACCATTCTGTTTAATGAAAAAAAATTGATTTTAGGGTTTTTAGGGTTTTAGGGTTTTAACCAGGCTCGATGCCATGTTAAATTCACGATAAGTTTTACCTTTCTCATTAGATATTCAAGATATTTATACATCAATATGACTTGGTCAGCACGACACAAGACTTACAGAATACGAGAACTCTTCCTAATATAACTCGTAACAAACTTAAAATAGAATTTGTTTCCTAATATGTACCAAGTTCACCTGCTCTCACGACAACAAGTTTCAGATATTATGAACCATAACCGTTAAATTTCAGTTTTCCGCTAACACTCGACTTGCGAATTGCGTCACAGTAGTTTGATTTTGCTCTTGGACATCATGCCATTTTTCGTGATGCATCATGATGGTGTATTATCTATTATGGGATAACATACCCCAAGCACACAACACAAGTTTGAGATGAAGGCGTCGACCGCCTCATTCAACGACGCTCTTGGAGCATACATAATCCGAAAAGTGCAAGGTGTTACAGCCAGTTCGGCGGTCCATTTTCAAAGTCCTAAAAGAAAGTTCTGGCTTAATTACTTGATGACTAAGTTACCACGACCTGAGAAATGATGTTCCCAGAAACACAATTGTATAAATACAAAGGATGTAAAACCTAAAAAGTACGACATCTAACCCTAAAAACACATATTGGAAATTCTTACTTATTCGGGCAGAGGTGGTTCAGATCATCACTTACTTTTTCTCTACATGTTCATCTCATCTTATTTACCAGGAGAAAAAGATCTACCATCAACATCATCGAGATTGTTCATGGTGAAAGTTAATTCATTTTTATCTAAGCAATAGGGCATTATATGAATTTTTTCTTATGGGCATCAAATTCTCAGGGCCGACCCTGAAGTTCCATATTGTATTTGTAAGCATCAAAATACCTTTTTACTAAACCAATCGAATAATCCAGACCGTCTATATTCGATGATATCCATTTCGGAAATAACAGGAATTGTTAAGATTAGTTAACGAAAACAAGATTATACTTATAAACTCAAAAACATATCTTATTTATGCCACAATGATTATGATTATATGCTAACGACAAAGTTTAATTAGAGGATTAGATTAAACTAATTGTTAATCATATAATTAATTAATGTATTGCATCATTCCACTAGCTAGCCAGCCCCTCTCTACCTCCACTTTGATTAATTATGATTAGTGTAATTGTCATGTTCAACCATACAATATTATCCATTAAGTCCAGACCATCAGAATAGGTACTTGTGGGTGACTCCAATACAAAAATACTAGAAGAAAAAGAACAACAACTAAAGAAACATATTAGTTCTTGCAAGTACAAAAAGATTCATTGACAAGTAGTAAAAAATGCACACACAAACAACTAAATGATACTTATGTACCTAATTTTGTATCAGTGTGTCTTCATTTCGGTCAATCTTTGATGAGAATCACATGACCTTTGGGTAACGGCTTTTAATTACTGCGGCCTTTGCCTTCGCCCTTTGGGTTTAAGTCGTTTTTGGATTCTCACCGTACTCTTTGTAATGTTATGATCTTCATAGAGTGGTGATTTCATCACACTTTGGGAGATGTTATCTGTTGCAATATACTCTGTTTCAAGCTTAAATCAATCAACAAATCTAGATTGACCTAAAAATAAATAGAAGGTATCTTGATTAACTGAGTCGCCCAAATATATTGGCAAATGAATTGAGAAGGAAAAAAAATGTTGATTCACACTCTTTCCTCGCTTGATTACCTAGATTATGATGGTTACTCAGATTACGACATTCACCCGGATGAATATTGTTGCCTCAAAAGTCTAGGATGCGAATATGAAAGTCTATAGTGTTTATATGAATGCTTAACGCGTTAGCAGTGGCAAGTAAATGGTTGGCAACACAGGGAACATGCTAAGTATACAGTATTGTGGCAACTGGTAATCTAGTATGATTCCATATTAGTCCTAATGAAATGGTCAAGTTAACAAAAAAAAAAAATACATCAAATTTTGTTTGTTTATTTGTTGTAACTCCTCTTTCTTCTCTTAATAAAATTCCTTTCTGTTCAAAAAAAAAATATATTCTGAGTGGGCAATATGAATCTCCTTTAATCAGTTTAGTTATTAGTTAATTCTGGATTGGTTGCTGATATAATCAACTCTGTTCAAAAGCAAAATCTTCAATGTTTTAGTTTAACAAGATATATTTGAGTTTTTTATTTTGTGAAAGCAAGCCTTGCTTAGTTTTTATTTTTTCACCAGTTAATTATCATTAAATTATTGTCATACAAATAAAAATCACATCAATAAAATTGTGACAATTCTCATCAAATAGCGTTGTGATTAGTGGATAACATCTAGGGTTAAAATTTATGAGCTAGACCTAGCTCAATCAAAGTTAATTTTGCACCAACCCTATGAATGATTTACACATTTATGACAATACCACCCCTCAATTATTTTTATACATTAAATACATATATCTATAGTACAATGATCAATAATAATAAAGAGGAGACCAAAGCCAACAAAAATAATCTTGCAAAGTACAATTAAGGGGGTCTTAAACCTAATCAATCATCAACTAAAAATCCTAAAAATATTATTTGAGGTATTTGCAACAGAAGTAGTGTAGCATATGGCGTCCAGAGGAGATTTTAAGATCTTCTCTTCAATCATAGAAATGCAAAACAACAAGGGCGTGAGAAGCACAACAGAATGGCAAGAATTTTTTTGTTTTCCTTTTGTTTGTTCGAATAAATTAATGAATCATCATACAACGATTTTACCAATATATTATGGTGACATCTGTTTCAAACTGATTTTATATTATTAAACTAGTATTCAAGAATTTAAGTTGTATTTTGTTTTCCTTAACAATGATGGTAACATTCTTGTGAAACCAATGAATATGCCATGTGAAAACTATAAAATTTTGTTGTTGGTCAATGATGGTTACTATGGTTTAAACTTTGAACCTTTGATATCTATCTACGTAAGGGGTTGTGAGTCCATATAATGACATTTTTGAGGATGTTTGTTGATTATACATAAAACACTAAGGATGTTTTAGAAAATAGAAAAAAGAACATTTTGTGATCAAGAAAAGAATTTTCTCTTTAAAGATTTTAATCTTAGTTTAAAACATGTGGGTTGCCCAAGTTGGAACTAATGGAGTAACATTCAGTCAATCAACTCAAAGAATCAAAATGATGCACATGACTACTTGGAATCATGTCCCCTTTCCATCAACCCACTAACTATGTGAGATTTTGAGACCAATTGTTTTCGACGGCTTCAATAACTTTTCACATGTAATTACCAAGGCCGGTTTCATCCACCAGATCCTATTCATACGAAAAGAGGGTTATCACCGCAACCAACACTAGTAATATGTCGTTTTTTTATTTTATTTTTCCAGACTCGTCTGAATCTGTTTTATCATGTATGATTCAAAAATTATTAAAGAATATAATTACTAACTAATTTAAATTCAGTAAAATATATGCCCGACGAATCAGGTCCAAAGTGATACCCATTTTGAGAGCCAGATTTATGATCCGAGCCAGACCTCTAACCAAACAAATTTGCCATCTGATTTAGGTCGAATCAGATGTCGAGTCAGATTTAGACTCCGAAACAAAACCAAACAAACAAGATGTCACAAGTATTTTTTTTTTCTTTTGATTTAACCGCCTCATCTGAATTTATTATATCTGATCTGACTTATTATATTTGACTACAACGTTATTGGAAAATAAAGTTACTGAAGACTTTCAAACCCGGAAAAATATGTGCCGAATGAATCAAGTAGAAACTGATACCTGATTCAAAGACATCCAAATCAGATGTATGAGCTGAGACAAACCTTGAGTTAGACATCAGAAAAACAAAAACAAACAAACGATTTGACATCTGACTCAGATCGAGTCATATACCAAACCATGTTCATATTCCGAATCAGATCCAAAAGAACAAGGTGCATAGCCTAGTTTGGGGCTCATGTGGGAGGCAAGATGGAAGCCGAATCAGATCGAGTCGGCTACCGAATTAGATTTGTATCCCTAGTCAGATCCAAACAAACAAGGTGCATACCCTGACTTCAACAAAACAAAACTATCTGCATTCTGGCATCTGATCGAGTCGGCTATCGCATCAGATTTGGATCCCTAGTCAGATCCAAACAAACAAGGTGCATAGCCTAGTTGTGGGACACTTGTGAGTAAAGATGGAACCATTTTGCAAGAGATTATTTGGAACCTGATTATCACGATAGCTAAAGTCTGGTACCAACAAAGTTTCGAAAAAAACAAACAAAACTATCTAGCATCTGATCTAGTCAGATACCAAATTATATTCGGTCTCGAGTCAGACCCCGACAAACAAAGTGCATAGGCTAGTTGGGGGACACTTATGACGTCATTCTCAGAACCTGATTATCACGATTGTTAAAGTCTGTACCAGCATTATCGGGACTGATACCATTCCATATAAGACAAATAAGTAATTAAAAGTGATATTGGCGGGTGGCTCACTCAAATGGTACCAGCGTCGCTAACGCTAGTTCCAGCCCTTCGGCCAGCCCTTTTGCCATCATGTCAATATATGGTTTTACTTGGCGGCTTACAATTTTTGTTTTGTAGTTATGTGTGTGTGTACTACTGGGTTTACCCGCTACATTTGTTTTCTTGTGTGTTTACTATTTGTGTCTTTTTTTTTTATTTGTTTTCCACTGAAAGTTTTTTAAGTGTTTTCTAATGCAAGTAGTAGTAAAATACAACTTACACAAATAGATTCTATCAATGTGAAGAATTGGAATCACTCAGTCTTTGCCAGTCTGCCATTACCATCTCAAATCCCTCACCCTCCTCTCTCTTTCTCTCCCTCTCTAGAAACAGACAGACCAGAGGAACAGATTAAGAGGAAGAAGAAGAAGTACAGGAGAAGATGATGTCTTGTTCTTCATCACCAGAAGAAGAAGAAGACATTAACTTAAAAAATTTCTTCTCAAAATCTCTAAACATGGAGAGTAACAATAATAACAGTAGATATCCATTCATGGATCTTGATTCAGTTGACCTTGATTCATCTTCATGGTCTTCATTTGATATGTTTCCATTAATCTCAAATTCATTCATTTCAAATCCATTCCTTGGAAATCAACCTTCTTCTTCTTCTTCTTCTTCTCAATTTCTTCTTTCTCTGAACACTTCACTTTCTCCACCTCATCATAATCCTGTCAATCCTGGTTTATCAATTGAAACACCTTCTTCTCCTTTATGGGTTTTCACAGATTTTGAGGACAAAGCTTCTGCTGGTGGTGGTGGTGATGGTGGTGGTGGGTTTCTTCCTAACTCCTCTAATGGTGGTTTTCAACTCACAAATCGGCCTAAATTTCTATCTAGTAAGTGTTTCTTTCAGATTCCAGCTCTGGGTTTCTTCAATTTGTGTAAAGTTTGCATCTTTTTATGAATCTGATTCAAAAATTAGTCATTTTTGGGGATTAATTCATTAAATTTGCTTCACTTGTATGTAATTTTCATTCATATCCATTTTAGATTTAGTCTGAAAATTTCATGAAAAGACTTCAATTTTGTTGTTCTTCCCCAAATTTCATTGACAAGCAATGCAATTTGGTGTGTTTTGCTTGTGCTATTTTTATATGAATTGTGTAAATTGTTTGGATATTATAGTTGAGATTAGGTATTTTTTGTCTTTGGCTGTTTTAGGTAAAATGATAAGATTTGGAAACAGTAAACTCATTACATCAACAAAAAGAATAAAGTAAGCTCATTTTAGGACTTCGTCATAAATCCGAATGCGTGATCATTTCGATTGACAAATAGAGCGCTTACTTTTGCTCGAAAAGTTTCCGTGTTGTGTCGAATGAATTTCTGTCTCTAACAAAGTGACTAAACAATTCAGGTAATACCGATTCAATGATGGAAAAACATCTTGGGCAACTTGGTGGGGAGGAGGGCAAAAAGAAGCTGTTTTCGGCGGAGGGACCGGATGAATCTTGCGTCATGAAAGAAAGGATGATGCAAGCACTTAGGTATTTCAAGGAATCAATGGAAACTCAGCAAGTTTTGGCGCAGGTTTGGGCACCCGTTAAAAAAGGTGATAAATATGTGCTTACGACTTCTGGACAACCCTTTGTACTTGATGCACACAATAATGGGCTTCTTCAGTATAGAACGGTTTCGTTGATGTATATATTTAATCTTGATGGAGAGAGTGATCGAGATTTGGGGCTTCCTGGTCGTGTGTTTAGGCAGAAATTGCCGGAATGGACTCCAAATGTTCAATATTATAGCGACAAAGAGTATCAGCGACTTAATCATGCTTTGAGTTATAATGTTCGTGGAACATTGGCTTTGCCGGTCTTTGAAACTTCTGGAAAGTCTTGTATTGGTGTTATTGAGCTTATAACGACATCCCATAAGGTGAATTATGCTCCTGAAGTTGATAAAGTTTGCAAAGCTCTTGAGGTTGGTGATGTTCTTATCTTTGTGTTCTTAAATACATCTTAATTCTGCTTCTTCTTGTATATTATCATCTGACGGCTTTTTTATGATCCATGTCTGCCATTTCTCAAGCTAATCTGTTGTTTCTACAATATTTTGCCGTCTGTAACATAATTTCAGTTCCCTTGCAGGCAGTAAATCTTAAAACCTCCGAGATAATGGATTCTCCTAGTGTTCAAGTGAGTTAACTGATTCTTGGAATTCCTATTTATAGGTTCTGAAATTGCTAATTTACTTCTAGCTCACAGTATGCGTTTTTGTTTTTCTTTGAAACCAGATATGTAACGAAGGTCGTCAAAATGCACTGGCTGAAATTTTGGAAATATTGACAGTGGTGTGTGAAACCCACAAATTGCCTATGGCCCAGACCTGGATTCCGTGCAGACATAGGAGCATTATTGCCCACGGTGGTGGTGTTCAGAAGAGTTGTACGAGTTTTGATGGCAGCTGCATGGGACAAATCTGCATGTCTACAACTGATGTAGCCTTCTATGTCATTGATCCTCACATGTGGGGTTTCCGGGATGCTTGTTCTGAACATCATTTACAGAATGGACAGGGGGTCGCAGGAAGGGCATTTTTGTCACTTGGTTCATGTTTCTCCAGAGATATCACCAAGTTCAGTAAAACTAATTACCCCCTCGTTCACTATGCTCGCATGTTTGATTTACGTAGCAGCTTCGCAATTTGCTTGCGGAGTGCTTACACAGGGACAGATGATTATATCCTAGAGTTCTTTCTACCTCCTACCATCATCGAGACTAACCAGCAACAGGCTTTTCTTAGCTCTCTCTTTGCAACAATGAAGCAGCATTTCCGAAATCTGAAGGTTGCATCTGGAAAAAATTTAGAAGACGAGGAGAGATCCATCGAAATTATCGAAGCATCTGTAGAGCATAAATGTGATCCGAAACTTGAAATATCCCCTGTGACTAAATTTCCGCCAATGCAAAATGGATTTATGAATAAGGCAGGAGGTGTTAATCAGTCAGATTCGTTGGAAAAGCGGTTCCCGGTGGAAAATGATGCTAAAAGGAAGGTGGAGTATCTAAATACCGTTGATGTAAATCACGCCTCCAATTCTCCTTCTGGCACTCGAGAAGTGAAAAAAACAACTGAGAAAAGGCGGGGCAAAACTGAGAAGTGTATTAGTCTAGATGTTCTGCAACAATATTTTTCTGGTAGTCTTAAGGATGCTGCAAAGAGCCTAGGGGGTAAGCATTTTATTGTTTCTCTTTATTTATGTAGTTGTTTTCACAGGTTTTGAGTTTCACCAATAGTAAATGAAATGGCTACTCCTCTTACTGCGGTTAATGGTTTTACAGTTTGCCCAACCACCATGAAACGCATTTGTAGACAGCACGGTATATCTAGGTGGCCATCACGAAAGATCAACAAAGTTAATCGCTCTCTTTCAAAGATCAAGCGTGTGATTGAATCTGTGCACGGTGGTGAAGGAGCATTCGATCTGACTTCTCTCACATCAAGCCCATTACCTGCTCCAGTTAGTTCTCCTTCCTGGCAAAGTGACCGCAAAGAACAATTCCCAGGTTCCAAGCCTCCTATAGAATCACCTAGAAGAATGACCCCAGGAAATGAGGAACATTGCGATACGAAGAACATTATCGAACCTCGCAAAGGTGCAAAGAGATCAAAAACAGGGAGCAGTTCAACAGATGACAGTGCAGGTACTCCTACTTCTCATTTGTCATGCCAAGGTAGCCCTGCCAATAATGAAGTCACACCGTCAAAGGATCTATTTGTTTCATCTACTCAGGAACATGGTCAAGAAACCCGTAGATCCTTTGGTTTGTCGTTTCAACCATTCCGAGAAATAAACTTATGTGCTGCCTACTCGACTCCCGATGCCCGTATGACGACTGAATTGCAACGGGCTCCGAGTGGATTGCTAACCAAGGACTCGGGAAGTTCTGCAGATTTGAGAAACCTCTCCAATTTGGCACTAGAAAGTTATCCTGATGAAAAGTTCTTGAAGTCAACCTGGACGAATCCGATCTGTGTTACTAATCATTCTTCTCCTCCAGACACGACGAATCCTGCTCAGATAATTCACAGCATCAGAACAAAACAAGATGTCAGGACTGTGAGCGTAAAAGTTAGTTTCAAAGAAGCCATCATCAGGTTTCGAGTCTCTCTAATGTCTGGACTTACAGAGCTGAAAGAAGAAATTGCCAAGAGGCTACGGTTGGAAGTGGGTACATTCGAAGTCAAGTATCTTGACGATGACCATGAATGGGTTTTACTATCTTGTGATGCTGATTTACTAGAGTGTTTCGATATTTCGAAGTTATCGGGTGGACATGTTATCAGATTGTTGGTTCATGATGCAATGGGCAGCTTCGAGAGCTCCTGCGAGAGCTCAGGAGATTAACTCAACCAAGAAGAAGAAGCTTATTGTAGATTGTAAATCAGGTAAAAGAAAATTTGTAGTATTTTTACTCATGTAAGTTACTGGACAGGTGAAACTGTAGATTTAGGCTTTGTAATCCTGTCCCAGTGGTTATAACTATTCTTTCAAACTCCTCTCTTATAAATTTTGCATGATTGTTTGTGGTGAAATGAGTTGTCATCCATCACTGTCATTGATTTGGAATCAAGTCGACAATGTATGCTTACGTGTACGGCCGAGATATTCTCACCCGGTCCGTTCTACTATAATACAAACTAGTTGCAGCATGGAAAAATATCTCAGGAAAGCAAATTTGGACACAGGAATCTGAAATCTAATCTGTTGAGGCAGTTAGAGGTCTACCTTGTTCCTCTTATCTTTCTAAAAAGCACATACTCAGTGTTTTTTTTTTTTTTTTTGGTCTCAGTAAAGCTTTTGCTGTAATTTCAAAAGCTTTTCTTCTTCAATGGCTTTACTGCAAAAATTCTTACTCAATGGAATTAGCTACAATTCAGTCTTGAAAACCAAGAAGAATAACATTTATAGAGAAAGAAAAACATGTTGTTCAGCTATAGTAATCGATTCGCCATCATCTTTAACTGGTGTTTCAGGTATTAGATGGGGATCGAGTCGATTGCAAGGTCCACGAGAAGAAATGGAAGATGACATCGTTCTCCGGTCAGATGATTTGAATGGGTTCTCTTTTGCAGCTGTTTTTGACGGTCATGCAGGATTTTCTTCCGTCGAATTCCTCCGGTAAGAATATATTATCTATTTGACTACTAGTGTTTATATATTGCTAGAAAACAACTGATTAAATTATAACAACAAAGGATTAGAAAACTTATCGCGTAATTCGATCGGTACTAGAATCATGCGTTCTTGAGCTTCCGAGCGTCTGTCTTCCGGATCGTATGACGCATATTATAGTCTCAAAGAAATGATACAAACATTATATGACAAGAGAAATTGTATAGACAAGTTAAAAGAAAAGGGTTTATATAGAGAATCCTAGGAATTCTGACTATTCTCCACATCTCATAAAAAATGTCCTTAGAAAGCCATAAAAAGTGGTTTCTTGTATCAAATGGTGACTCCATCTCTTTTGACACATCTTATAAAGGTAATGAAGAGGCAAATTAGAATTATTGAAAGTAATAAATAAACCCAACAACTGTTATTAAATTCGGGTTTTTGATCTTGACTTGTTATCATGGTTGATTTGTAATGTGACATTTTAGAGACGAGCTATACAAAGAATGTGTGAAAGCTTTACAAGGTGGGTTGCTTTTATGTGCAAAAGATCTCAACCCTGCAAAACAAGCGTTGCAAGAAGCATTCGTCAACGCGGATACGAAATTGTTGAAATGGTAAAAACTTTAAACTTTGAACATACGTGTATCTGACTATGCATGAAATTACTATTGGTAAATTTTTGTTTCACATTGTTGTGTTTGGTGGAAGTTTTGTTATTCGTTTTGACATTTTCTGTTGAAAGGCTTGATGCGAAAGGAGAAGATGAGGAATCTGGCGCGACGGCAACAGTTGTATTTGTTGGAAACGACATGTTAATCATTTCGCACATTGGTGACTCATGCGTGGTATCAGTCGAACCCTTGTGAAGTTATGATCTATTTCATTTTGATTCACACTTGATTTGATTTACAATTTGTCGAATAGTACTTTTAATTTAGAGCAACCCGTTTTTTCGTTCATGGCGCGTAAGTAACTTGTGAATGATGCAGGTTCTCTCACGAGCTGGCAAAACAGAAATAGTGACTAATCCTCATCGACCTTACGGAAGCAACAAAGTTTCTCTTCAAGAGATAAGAAGGATCAGAGAAGCAGGTGGATGGGTGTGTTTTTTGCTGTTCTTGACGATTCAATCTATTTTATCAGCGTCTGTTAGTTTCAATTTCTTGTCTCAATGCTGAGTCGAATTGTTGTGTTGGTATATACAGATAACCGATGGAAGGATTTGCGGCGACATCTCTGTTTCTCGTGCTTTTGGTGATACACGTTTCAAGACAAAGAAGAATGAGTTCGTCCCTGTACTCCTCTACAGATGCTGAGTTGGTCTTATAGTCAATTTTACATTTTTGGTGTTCATATCCTGACGATTTCGATTTGCATTCGCATTCTTGTGTAGGATGTTAGAGAAAGGTGTTGAAGAGGGTAGATGGACAAAAAAGTTTATATCTCGGTATGTTTCTGCAGTATATTTACTGCATGCTTTTAGCTCTGACTTATAAGAAACTTACCAAATGCAACTTGGTTTTGTTGATGCAGAGTACAATTTAAGGATGATCTAGTCATTGCTTCACCAGATATCTATAATGTAAATCTTGGCTCAGATGCAGAATTTTTGTTGTTAGCATCAGACGGCTTATGGGATTACATGAAGAGGTTAGCTGTGTTACTTGTTTATTCTTGGCATATTTCTTGTGTTAATTATGATATTTGCAATTGTTTGTTGATGTTCCAGCTCGGACGCAGTAAACTTTGTTAGGAATCAACTACGGGAACATGGAAACGTTCAGTTAGCTTGCGAAGCACTTGCACAGTTAGCTCTGGTACTTATCCATCTATATCTTGCCTCTCCGTGATCAGTTGTCTACGGGGTGCAATTACACTGACTCACCGACCTTGAGTTTTATACACGTCTGCAGGACCGACGCTCACAGGATAATGTTAGCATTGTAATAGCTGATTTTGGGAAGACAGATTGGAGTAGTTTGCCAGCCGAACAACAAAATGTCGTACTTGAATTTAGCCAAGCTTTTGCAACTCTTGCAATGGTTTCCCTTGGAATATGGATGACATCGTTGCTTTCCTCTTAGATTTCTACACTAATTCCTGGTAATGTACATAATAACCAACGCCTTGTAAATGGATCTCTCTCATATATGTTATTAGTGTTACAGCCATCGTAGGAACGAAACTAAAAATCTTTTACTTCTGTATGTGCTATCTTACTATGTACTTCGTAATTCGTCTGAACAAGTTATTCAATTTCTGGATCTAACTTATATAAGGCCCTCCAGGGCGCTGAGATGTAATGAGCATGAGGAATCTACCAGCGTCTGCACATGTATAGAATCTCAGCATAGCACCATAACAATGCAACAAAGGAGATGCATGTATATGGTTTGATCTGGCTAGTAATTGGTCGGGTCATTGGCCAATCGAACCAGCTGTCGTGTACAAAAGAAGATCAGAAGCACTATAGGACTAAATCCTCCATAGGATTATCCATGAATGGATATCAATAGAGCTCAGAAAAGGGTGTTATGATTCAAAATGTGAACCATTGAAAGAAAGAAAAGTTATTTCAAATAAACATTAGAAAACCATGGTGATATGATATCTTTGTTATCATGAACAGCACAACAGTCATTAATGCTTTTTATATATGCTTTGAAGAGCCCACACATCACATATCTGAATTAGGTCAACTTTTGAGAAGTGGAGAGATCAGTAAACCTACATATCTAGCTATTTGTGTCTCCAATTATACCATTAAGTACATTTTAAATGTAGTTTATCGCGTTATTACCAGTACAAATGGAGATCAACAACGCCTGACTAAATGACGTTCAGAAGCCAGAACAGCCAGAACAGATTTCTCCATCGAATCTGTAATGACATATTTTTCAACCAAGATTGGAGATAAAGATAACTTTTCTAAAGACGAGGAACATTTTGTGTTTGGACACCATAAACAGAAAAATTTGTTTCATAAAGATTTTTGCTTCTCGAAGTCATAGTAAAATTTTGTTTTCAACACAATTTCTGATTTAATTATTTTTAGAAGTCGTAAAACAAGTTCTGAAGGTGCATCCAAACACGCTGTCAGTGAACAATACCGAAAAAAACCGTCTTACAAACACCAGAAGATACACAATAACAAGGAAAATTGCTCATGATAGTGGATAAAAGAAGATTAATCTTCATATCTTCAAGTGTGTGATAAAAAATGTTGCTACATAATAGAATGTCCATAATAACACAAAGCTAATTTAATTAGCTAACTAGCAAGTATTTAATTACATTAATCAAACCTGAATATTAATCTCCCATTATCATAAGCATGAAGAGATCATTTTAGAAACTCATATAAGAATTATATTGTTGTTCCTTAAGTAGAGAACACTTTCTCTTATTCTTAACTCTTAATAGTTTATATGGTAAGCGAAATTGAGATCGATGGACGAACAAGGGGAGATGTTGAGGATTCATTGTGAGTGTATTAGCTACGTACTAGTAGTCGATATTGTGTTGTCTCTACCATCCACCACCAGGCTTGCCTTTCCTTGGTTCATGTTTGGGGTTTGGCCCTGCATAATCATAATCAAGTACTGCATGATAAGGTTCTGCCAGTAGCTTTCTCGTTGCAAATATCTTCTCGACCTTCATACCATTACCCTTGAAATTTCAAACAAACCATTCATTAGTATACTAGCTAATTAAACTGTAAACTACATTTATATGCACATACAAATCATTCAACGACGTATCACACGCTTATGCAACATTAATATATAGTGTACAGTGTCAAGTGTACCTCATGAAGAGAAGCTGGATTCATGGCACCATTGTCATGGACAAAGCCTTCGGCACCATTTCCTGTAAAGGTAGACATGCAAGAACGTGAGAAATATTTTCATACTTGATGATATTTAGGTGAATACTATATTATCATTAAGTTACCTGAGGATGCGTAAGAATAGAAGAGCAAAAGAAGGACGAGGAGACAAAGAACTGAGATCTTAGACATGACTGATCATGGAAGATGCACGCAAGCTGCAATTTAGTCGTCTTTCTTGATTTTCTTTTTTCTTTCTTTCTTTTGATCCACACAAGTGCTAGCTTATTGTTGCAAGTTAGGGTATATATAAAGAAGGACAAGACCATGAGATGAGATGAATGATTAAGACATATAGGTGCATTCCACTACATGCTTTATAAAGAAAGAAAACTTTGTGAAAATACATGATGAAATGCAAAGACTCTACCCCATTAACAACCCACAACACCCCCATATTAAGTCAACTATACTACTTTTTCAGTACAAACCAAAACAAAAGAAACTAAACTTCAAACTCCATCATCATCCTCATGAATTCCTCTTCATCATCATGTCTATGTAGCTTGCATTAACTTATCGTTAGGTAAAAAGACAGAAATCAATCCCTTGCATGGCTCAAACTCTACTAATATTGGAGAAATTTGAGCTAACAGATAAGTACTTGCTATTGGCTTGTTGGTTTATCTTACCTTTTCCATGAAAATATATCTTATTCAGCAACCCAATTGTGTAGTGTTTACAGTCTTACTCAAAAAGGATCCCCACTATAACATGCACCATGTGTACACTCTTCTTCATGTTAGGCAGGTAGACTATCACCTTTTTGACTATTTCATCTTCTTGTCCCACTGTTCTTTCCCTTCTAATTCTATATATCTACCCATTTTTCTCATTTTGTTTGTTTTGAATTCAGATAAAGGATACCATCCATCAACAACCGATGACGTTGCCACTACTAGAAAAGGGTTTTGATCTTGTCTGTTTCGAATTCAGATCGAGGATACTATCCATCAACAACTGATACTGCAAGAGGGTTTGCGTTACTACTCTACCAGAAAGGGATGAGCTTTAGTAGATTTCCTTCTGAATGACCTTTGGAAGTGATGTTCAACAGCTTAGTTAGAGCACAAATTAGGGGGGATAATTAAATTAAGTAGATATTGTTGTAATTTCTTGTGCAATTTAAGCGTTGGAAGCTTTTTGAAGAGTGGACTTTAACTGGGTTTATTAGGTTAGCAATAAGTACATGAGCACTAGCTATAAGAATAGGATAAAACATAACACTAAGTTATACATACTTTTGAGGGTACACCCAAATATATCCATGTCTAATATCAAGGTTAACAAAAAAATTTAAACTTAATAATGATGCAGCCATTATGTTGTTGGGACGACTTAATGTCTTGATCATGGTGTTTTGTGTTGGGACCTGTTTTTAGTCCTACATTTTCCTGTCGAATAACTCGAGTTTGTCGCGTAAACGGAATAGATATGTAGCATATATCCGTACCCGCTCGATCATGGTTGCTATTACAGACCCTAAAACAATTTTTATAATCCAAATTTTAAACAAATATTAATAAAAATTAAAATGTTGATGAATTTTGAATTTTAACTATAAAAATGATAGTAAACATAAATATATGCATTGAAATCATTCATCTACAATTTCTATATATATATATATATATATATAGACACACACATGAGAAAGATTGTAGTTACCTCCACCAAGGGTGGTGGTCTATGGGGTTAATGAGTAGAAACATACTTGAAAGGTGGCAGTCATATCATGGAATATATAATTCATGATGCATCAAGTAAACTATCGAGTCTACATCATCACCACCTTCTTTGTCCATCACTCCATGTATAAAGTTGAAAATAATAAGCTACTTCTTTTTTGTATAAAGTTGAAAATAAGCTACTTCTTTTTTCTTTGTTTTCTTTAGGCCAGGCCAGACTCCACACACATGCATATTAGCTAGGTTTGTCCTAGTTTAAGTGATCCTAAAGAATGGATTTGACAATAGTCCAACCAGGGACGGATTCAGGATCCATCGTTGGGAAATGCTGGAAAGCCACTAATTTGCATGGCGACCGAAGGCCACGATAATTTCTTTTTCATAAAGAACCACGTAACTAGGGCTAATTCTGATATTAATTGGGACGAAATGTTGTAAGTGGCTAAACATAAAATTTTGACAAATCCTACGTAGTAACGTAACAAAATGTTAATGGGCTGAAAAAAATGACCAACTATAACCTAGGTTAGCCCCTTAGTAGATTCGTCCCTTAGTCCAATCAAAATTGTTTATTTCTTAAAATATTTTTGCAGAAGATTGCAAAGAAACAACCCGCCGAGTTTGTAATCTGAATCTCGCACTTGCTTTGTTTAGATCTGACTCATGATCTAAATTTGCTTCTGCATTGACTCGTTCCGAATCAGATATCAGATCATTTATTATTTCATTGTTCTGAAGTTTAATTTAGCACTTACGTATGACCCTGAGATATTCTAGTCGGGTGTAATCTTATATCTGATTTGTTGGGCGCATGGATGATTAGATTCAAAAGTTTTCTCTATTAATTGGTAGTTTATGAAATATCAGATACGTCAGAAGTTGGACCCGAATGTAATGAGTTAGTTAAGTTTGAAGAAAAAACAAACAATCTACAGTTGTTGTAGCAGTGCACCTAAAAGTTCTTTTAAGTATGGGCCTAACCTTACGTTCCTTTTCGCATGGGCCTATTTTAGCAAGCATTAGTGCTTAATTTGGAACGATTTTTTTTTAGGGACGATGATTTTTTTTTTCAGGAGACCATGATTTTATTAGGCCACCTTCCCTATAGTTATAAGGAGTGTCCTAAAGCGTTGAAATATCTAACCTACCCTTAACCTAATTTAATTTAAAATCAACCTAATAACCATATATATATATATATATATATATATAACCACCACCACCAGCGGCCACCATCGCCGATTACCACCACCACCTCCTCCGATTATCACCGCCAACAACCACCTCCTTCCACCACCACCATCTCCGATTATCACCATCACCAACCACCGATTACCACCACCACCTCCGATTACCACCACCACCAACCACCACCACCTCTATATATATAGCTTAATTTAAATCATTAACAAAGATATTCTCACAAACCCATTATTTGTCATTTGTTTTTGGTTGAAAAAAATGAGAAGTAATCATCAAAATGACTTGAAAATGGAAGTTGCATAGAGGTTTAGTGGAGTTTTTGTTCAGAGAAAGGTTCGGTTACGTCGCAAAAAACAAGTCTCAGCCGAACTTTTAGTTCGGTTACATCGCAAAACGTTCGGTTTCGTCGTAAAAAGTTCGGTTATCACGAATTAATTTTTTCTTAACCGAACTCAGAGTTCGGTTGATTCGCAAAAAATACTTTTAACCGAACTCCTTGTATTAGAACAACACAAGTCCATAAGTTCGGTTCCTTCGCAAAATAAGGATATCACTGAACTTTAGTTTACGAAAATAATGAAAAGTCCAAAACTTCGGTTCGTTCGCAAAAATGTTAAGTTTTTACTTTAACCGAACTTCACTCTGATATTGAGTTTGGTTAGATATGCCGTTGGGTAAAAGTTTGCGAACCAACCGAACTTCTTACACTTGGTATAAATTTTTTTTTACGTAAAGTTCGGTTAGATAGTTGGTTGGGATGAAGTTTGCGAACCAACCGAACTATGTACACTTGGTAAAATCTTATGTTCACGTAAAGTTCGGTTAGATATTGTTTGTGAACCAACCGAACTTCTAGACCCTAAAGTTCGGTAACATTGCGGGAAAACCGAACATTACTCTGTAAATCCTATAAACAAAGTTCGGTAACATGTCTGTTAACCGAACAACTAAAAACCTCCATTAATGAGCTTGTTCGGTAACCTGCGTGTTTGGAAAAACTAACCGAACTACACTTTCAGATGTGTTCGGTTACATGTTCTTCACATAAGGTAACCGAACAAGGCCAAATCTACTTCAAAAATTTACATTTTTTTGAACATTGGGAGCAATTCAACCAACATTATCTAAGTTTGAAGCATACCTGGGCATTCAAATACTCTTCCTCCGGTTTTGTTCGGTAACATGATTCAGATGAGCCATCAATTGAACCATCACTTGAATACTCAAGCTTAGTGAACTCAATTTTTTCCATGTTTTTCTTCTTCATCTTCTCTAACTTTACTCAATAATTCTACTTCTTTTTAAGAAAATCCATCTGATTTTTTAATCTAACTAATTATTTTTAACTAAATCATTTCACTAATCAAATTACACTAACTAATATTAACACTAACTAATCAGTACCAAAATTAATCAGGAGGGTAATTTAGGTATTAATATAAATATCTAGATAAGGGATGACCTAGATTTACTTCTAAATGTCTTACTAAAAATAAAACCATGGTCCCAAAAAAATCGTTCTTAATTTATTTGTAGAGCCGAGTGAAGATTGTGTTAAAGCTTAAAATACATCCCCTAGCCCTATACTCCTGTTTAAGTTAAAGTTAACCCTCTTCTTATTTATAAGTCTTTTCTTGTTACGCTGTACTTGAAAACCCTATTTTCTTCTTTCCTCCTTTCTTCTTTCCTCATCCTATCACTCGACATGAAGTTTTTAAAGAGGAAATTGCAACAGTGTCAAACCTTCGGAAAGAGATTGTCCAAGAAATCTTCTCAATGCTACCAAAGAAGTCTCTTTCGCGATTTAGGTGTGTAAGCAAGTCTTGTTGTGCACTATATTTGATAGCCTTAGTTTTCAGAATATGCATCATTAGTACATCAAAAACAATGCTAGTATTATGTTTTGTTACTGTTTACGCGAAAGAATGTATAAGATAGATTATAAGTCAGTATCGTCTTTATTGCCATTGTCATCGTCAACTATGAGGGAACGTTCTAAATCTTTTACACGGACGGCCAGCCCTTCTATATTTCAAGATTTTTATAGAGTTAATCTTTTGACTAATGCCTTGGTTACTATACTCCGTACTAAAAATAGTCTTTATGAATTTTACATTTGGAATCAGGCAAACCAAAGGTATCACAAAATATTCATGCCACTACATTTAAGTGACAGGTTCAATTGTAGATATGGATTTAGTACAAGACTGATGATTACAAGTTGGTAATGGTGGTTGTCGACATCTGGAGTTCAATGCGTTCTAAAGCTTATGTTTATACATCAAAATCAAAGTCATGGGAATTAATTGACAGAATACCTTACCGTATTTATCACGATGGATATGATGATGGAGTGTTTTTTAATGGATCCCTTCACTGGCTTGCGCGTGCTGCTGGACAAGACTCCACTGTACTGATCTGTTCTGATACTGTTAATGAGAGATTCCAGAAGGTGGAAATGCCAGAAGCTTCTATTCCATATCCAGAGGAACCTTTGGGAAAAAATAGGTTCCATGGAAATGTGGGGGCATCGGGAGACTGCCTATGTTTAGTTTTTCATGTTTTTAATGTCCGCATTGGTGTATGGATTAAGCAAGATTATGAAGTGAGAGAATCTTGGGCTAAAAGCTTCTCTATTACTCATGAGAGTATCGTTAGTGGCACATATTTAAAATTAATATGGAGTTTCAAGAACAATGAGACTTTATGGGAGGTCGACCAGACTTTAGTTTTATATGACCCAAACACCAAAAGATACTGGAGTCTGGTGTCGGATGGGATTCACTTGTTACTGAAGAATGATTAATAGAAGGAATTCAATCTCAAGTAGCTATACACAAAAATTAATTGTTAGTTAATTGTTACTCCAATATATAATTCTCTGGAACCTTTTTGTTTATTCCTGCACTACTGTCATAAAGGTTATTGTTTAGTAGTATACTCCAATATCTCAACTTTCTCGGGTATTTCAGACTTACAGCTTTGGTTGACGCACAAGGGCTCGATAATAAGTATTTTCTTTTTCTTTCTGTGCATTATTTCTGTCGCGTGTCATTCATTTGTTATTTTTATACAAAGTGATGAAAATTTTCTCTAGTGTACTACTTAATTGTTTCTTTTGGATTTTCTTATTTTTATGTTGAGCCCTCTGATGAAACGAGATGTTTGTATGTTTGATATAACAACTTAGTTTGCACAACCAGGAGAGGAAATAAATTTATCCCCTTGGTAACATAGACTAACCTTAATTTGTAAGATGCTATATGTAAAAGAAATTGGGATGGATCGAACTAACTTAAAAAAAACCACTGCATCAAGAACCAGAGTACTATTAATTCATTGCTCAGATGGTTTAGTAGATCTACTAAGAAAAGCTACATTAACGGCAGCTGAAGCACTAAAATTTGTCATTCTTATCACCATCTTTGTCGTGGTCATCATCCTCATTTTCATGTAATATTCAGCCTGGGGCGCTTCTCCAGTAAACCATGCTACAGCATGTGGGTGTTATTGTCACGGATGGTGCACCTTTAATTGGGTTTCCTGTTTTGATCAATGGGTATGGCCTAAGTTTTCGCAAGTTTAGACCCGAAGGAAATTGTGTTAAAATTTTAAAAATACCTACCATGCATGTTTAAGTTAAGTTGAAATCCAATCGTCTTGAAAACCCTATTTTCTTCTTCCTCCTCTTCTTATCAGTTCTCTCACGACATGAAGTTGAAGAAGAGGAAAGAGGCAACTGCAACAATGTCAAATTACATCCCGGAAGAGATTCTCCAAGAAATCTTCTTAATGCTACCAAGAAGGTCTCTTATGCGATTTAAGTGCGTGAGTAAATCTTTTTGCACATTAATTTCTAACCCTAGTTTTCAAAATGTGCATCATGAGCTTAGTAACATAAAAAACAATACTAGTATTGTGTTTCATGAGGTTATACGTAACTCCAAAAACAACCATACCTATGTTTGGATTAGCAATATTTATAGAGTGGATTATAAATCAATGTCGTCTTTATTGCCATTGTCAACATCATCAACAACAAGAATGTGTGAATTTCTTAATCGGATGGATTACCCTACTATATTTCAAAATTCTGATGATTTTAAGTTTTTGTGTTCATGTAATGGCTTGGTTTGTGTACGTCATGAAAGGTATATGTGTCAAATGTTTTATATTTGGAATCCGACAACAAACGGGTACAAGCAAATACTCATGGGATTCGAAAAGAATTTGATGGGTGTGGATTTGGTTATGATTACAAGACTGGAGATTACAAATTGGTTACGGTTGTGTTCAGACGGGCTACAAATTGTTCAGATATTAATGTCTATACACTAAGATCAGGTTCATGGAAAACAATTCAGAGAGTACCTTATTATCTATATAACAAATACCTTCATGAAGGAGTCTTCTTTAATGGAGCTCTTCATTGGTTTGCGCATACTTTTGGAAAGGACTCCACTGCACTGATGTGTTTCGATATAGTCAATGAGAGATCCATGGAGATAGCACTGCCAGAAACACCTATGCCATCATGTCCAGAAGAGGCTTTGAAAAAAGATATCGCCATAGATTTGGGTGTATTGGCAGGGTGCCTATGTTTAGTTTTTGGGATTTGGAGAACCCGCATTGATGTATGGATAATGCGAGATTATGGGGTGAGAACATCCTGGGCTAAAAGTCTCTCCATTACCCAGGAGATAATGACTAGTAACATTTGGGATTTGAAGTTAGCATGGAGTTTCAAGAACAATGAGACTTTGTGGGAAGTCGATAAGGGTTTCATTTTATATGACTCAAACAGCAAACTATATAGAAAACTGAAGTTGGATTCTGATGCTTTTAGAAGGTGGTCTGTAACAAGAAATCATATGCATGGTTAGCTCAGTTTTGCTTAAGTAAGGAGAGAGAATTTAGAGGGTGGCCAATGCATAGTTTTTCAAGTTTTTAATGTCCATGTTGATGTTTAGATGATCCAATAATCTGAACTAAAACATCTATTTTCATTTCTTTTTTGGTCGAATTCAGCTGGTCTTTTTTCATTGTCTCAAGTTTATAGGCGTCTCTCTGCTCATTTCCTGAATTCTTCTGGGTTTGCTTTAAAGAGCAACGTGGATTAGTCTTTTAGATATGTAAGGTGCACGGTTTCTGTGTGAAAGCATAGAATGTTGTTTCTTTCTTTTGTCTTGTTAATAAATCAACAAGAAATGGGAAAAATCAAATATTTGGTGTCTAATATCCGGTTAGCAAAATAATGTGATGCACCCATTCATTATGTTGTTCGACGACTAAATATCTGCTTAAACATTATGATGTAATGTATAACTTTTTCAATGGGCTAAAATTTTGACCCGAAGGAAATTGTGTTAAAACATGACAAACCTAAAATATGGATCCTATTTTTAATTAAGTTAGGTTAATCGATCCTCTTTTTATTTGTAAGTGTTTCCATGTTAGGGTTTTCAAATACTTACTTGAAAACCTTATTTTCTTCTTCCTACTCCTCTCTCACGTCATGAAGTTGAAGAAGATGGAGAAAGAGGCAATTGCAACAATGTCAACTTCCCTCCCGGAAGAGATCCTCCAAGAAATCTTCTTACGGCTACCAGTGAAGTCTCTTAAGAGATTCAGGTGCGTAAGCAAGTCTTATTGTGCACTATTTGATAGCCCTAGTTTTAAAAATATGCATCATAAGTATAATACTAGTATTATGTTATGTAACGGTTCAGGAAAAAAAATTATACGATTGATTACAAGTCAGAATCGTCTTTATTGCCATTGTCAAGATCATCAAAAACTATGTGTATGTGTTTTAGACGGATGAACAACCCTTCAGACGGATGAACAACCCTTCTATGTTTCAAGATATTTCTGAAGATGATTTTTTGTCTAGTGCCTTCGTTACTGTAGAAAATCTGATGTCAAAGACTTAATAAACACAAAACGTAACTCAAACAATTCTCTCTATTGATGTAATTCAAACTCATGGCTCAACAACCTATATATTGTTTAACAGACTTGACGACTAAGAAAACACTTTCCTAGTATAAGTCAAACTCTAAACATAGAATTCTTCTAGAAACTCAAAACTCTAAACAAATTCTTAAGCCAAAAAAACTCCTCGATAACAAAGTTTCCTAAAACTGACACCTTCCGTATACAAGAAAAACCGTGTTCACACAATAAACCAGTTTCCTGAAACTGGCACCTTCCTTATACAAGAAAAGCGTGTTCACACTATAAACCAGTTTCCTAAAACTGTCACCTTCCGTATACAAGAAAAATCGTGTTCACACTATAAACCAGTTTCTTAAAACTGGTACCTTTCTTATGTGAAACACCGTGTTCACACTATCTTGGTTTAACCTTCAACATCCTCCCTTAAACTAAGATATTCTTTACTGATCATTCCAAGTTTTCCACGCACGTATATGAAAGTATTAGACTTCAAAGACTTGGTGAAAATATCGGCTACTTGATTCTCACTTTCACAAAACTCCAGAGCTATTTCTTTGTTACTGACAAGCTCTCTAATGTAGTGATACTTGATGTCAATGTTCTTAATCCTTCCATGAAGCATTGGATTCTTTGTTAATGAAATTGAAGACTTATTATCACAAATTATCGTTCTAGGTGTTACTTGCTCATGGAAAAGAGATTTCAACATCATTCTCAACCATACAGCTTGTGTAGCACAATTTCCAGCAACAATATATTCAGCTGTTGTTCTATACAATGCAACAACCTGTTGCTTCTTTGATGACCAAGAGAAAAATCTCGTTCCTAAATGGAATGCATAACCTGAAGTACTCTTTCTTCCTTCTGTATCTCCATCCCAATCACTATCTGTTTCGGTTCTTCTAAAACTGTGTAAATAATTCCCATACTTTTTGTACCTTTAACATACTTCAAAATACGTTTTGCAGCTTGTAAGTGTGACTGTCTTGTTGATTCCATAAACCTACTAACCAATCCAACTGCATGCATAATATCTGGTCTTGTAGCAGTTAAGTATCTAAGACATCCAACCAGACACTTAAAGTCAGTAGGATTCACAAGCTCTCTTGATCCATCTTTTGTCAACTTCAACCTCTCCTCCACTGATGTTAAAATAGGATTGCAATTATCCATCTTAAACCTCTTAAGTATTCTATCTGCATATATCTGTTGATTAATAAAGATACTTCTTTCGGTTTGTTGTACTTCAATACCAAGAAACATTAATCCCAAATATGTCATCTCAAACTCCTTCACCATATCCTCCCTGAATTCATTGATCATCTCTGAACAATTACCAGTAAAAATAAGATCATCCACATATAAACAAACTATAATATGATTGTCAAGAGAATCAACTTTCAAATACAGTGTATGTTCATATGGATATCTTGTAAAACCTTTCTCAATGAAGTATGAATTATTCTTGTATACCAAGCACGTGGTGCTTGTTTTAAACCATACAAAGCTTTATTTAGCTTGTATACTTGATTCTCCTTCCCCTCCATAACATAACCTGCTGGTTGTTAAACATAAACTTCTTCTTCTAGTACACCATTCAAGAATGCACTCTTCACGTCCATCTGAAAAATCTTCCAATATTTCTGAGAAGCTAAAGCAATAATCATACGTACTTTATCTAATCTTGCAACTGGTGCAAACACTTATGAGTAATCTATTCCTTGTTTTTGTCTATATCCCTTATCAACTATCTTGACTTCAATTTATCTACTTCACCATCTGATTTATACTTAGTATTGTAAACCCACTTAACACCTATTGCTTTCTTTCCTTGTGGAAGTTCTGTAAGCTCCCATGTATTATTCTTCTCAATAGACTTCAACTCTGCATCTGTGGCTTGTATCCACCCTTGTTCTTTAGAAGCTTCTTCATAAGCTACAGGATCACAATCTCCAAATAAAGAAAAATTAATTACTTCTTCATCAGTATCATCATCATCTCTTGTTAACACATAATCATTCATGCGTGCTGGTGTAACAATATTTCTTCTTGGTCTTGTATTTTCTTCTTGTTGTGGTGCAACATCAATTCTAACTTCTTCTTAATGCTCTACAACATCATTCTGAGTTCTTATTTCTTCTTCAACTGTAACTAGTACTGTTCTGACAGTTTCTTTTGTAGTTGTAACATTCCAATATCTTCATCAAAAATCACATCTCTGCTAGTAATTATTTTTCCTGTTTCTGGATTATAAAGCTTGTATCCTTTGGTTACTGAACTATAACCAACCAGAATACACTTCTCACTCTTATCATCTAACTTATTCCTAAGTTCTTTAGGTACATGTGCATATGCAATGCACCCGAAAATTCTCAAATGTCTTACACTTGGTCTTATTCCTCTCCAAGACTCTTCTGGTGTCTTATTATTCAAGCTATTTATAGGACATATGTTAAGTAAATACACTGCTGTATCAACTGCATAACCCCAAAAATTCTTAGGTAAATCTTTCGTTCTTCTTATAGTTCTTTCCATATCCATTATAGTTCTGTTCTTTCTCTCAGCAACACCATTATGTTGAGGTGTATATCTAGCAATTAACTGATGTAGAATACCATGTTCTTCCATGTAATTATCAACAACATTATATTATGTTCCTCTATCAGTTCTTAATATCTTGATGCTCTTACCAATTTGTTTCTCAGCATATGCTTTAAAACTTCTAAAAGCATGAAAAACATCACTTTTTTGTTTAAGTAGATACACCAAAGCCTTTCTACTAAAATCATCAATGAAAGTTATGAAATAGTTATTACCTCCATGTGATGTAACTTCAATAGGACCACACAAGTCCTGTGTATTATCTCCAAATATTGTTCAGCTCTTCTAGCTTTGTTCACTGGGAATGGATCTCTGTGCTGCTTGCCAAATATACAATTCTCACATCTTGACTCTGGAAGCTCTATAATTGGTAGACTTGACACCATCTCCTTCTTAGATAAGACTTGTAAACTATTAAAGTTTACATGACCCATTCTCTTGTGCCATAACCAATTATCATTATGCACATGCGTACTGAAACAACTTTCCTTATGATGCTGAATATTCAAAGGAAATAATTTTTTTTGGAATAGAGTATCCTCTCTCTGATAACTGCCCCATGCTTAGCAAATTCTGATGTAAACCAGGTACACAAAATACATCCATTATGTATTCCTTTGAACCATTCTTAAGAACAATTCCTATTCTTCCTTTTCCCATAACAGGAATTGTAGAACTATTACCAAACTTCATAGTTGATCTCAAAGACTCATCAAGCTTATCAAATAAGTATTTTCTTCCATACATATTATTGCTACAACCAGTATCTAAGTACCACTTAAGTCAAGGTTGTTCTTCTGCAGTATGACAAGAAAGTAACGTGTTTTCAGCTTTATGTTCTTCTTCTTCTTCTTCTTGACTCTCAGCTATATTTGCTTTGAAGTTGGATTTGTAGTTGTTTTCTGTTGTTTTTCTAGGATTTGGACAATCAAAAGAAAAATGTCCAAAATCTCCACAATTATAACACTGAAGCTTTGCTTTATCTATTGGTTTTCTTCCCTGATAACCTCCATTATTTGATCTTCCTCCAAAATTATATCTTCCCTGATAACTTCCATTATTTGATCTTCCTCCAGAGCTAGAATTTCCTTGATTGTTAGTCCATCTGACTTGACTTTGTAGTGCTTCTTCTACTGTTTTTGCAGCAGCTCTTTTTTCAAGTAACCTATGTTCATAAGCGTTAATGAACCTAATAACTCATGAAGAGTCATAGTTGCAGCAATATTACATTCCTCTATAGCAGTTACTTTTGCTTCAAACTTCTCAGGTAAGCTTCTTAAGATCTTTTTCACAATAGCCGAGTCTTCTATGGTGTCACCATTAACTTTCATCTCATTCAATGTCTTTGATAAGAAGTCTGATATTGTCTCTGATGATTCCATCTGTATTCATATTTACGCTTCAGAGTTTGTAATCTCACTTTCTTAACTTTGTCAGAACCTTTGTAATAATTTACTAAACCATCCCATGCTGCTTTAGCTTCTTTAATATAGATAACCCTATCCATGAGAGACTCATGAATACCCTGATGAAGAATATAGGTTGCTTTAGAGTTATTCTTCATGTTTGCTGTTAAAGCAGTTTGTTGTTCTGCTGTTAAAACAAATCCTGCTGCTGGTTCATCATAACCATCTTTCACAATATCCCACTCCTCTTGATATATGAAAATATTATCCATCTGTAACCTCCAGTGTTCAAAGTTTTTACCTTCAAACACCGGTACCTTGATTGAACTTAAACTCGTCATCTTCTTATTCTCGACAACTCATACCCACAGCCCTAGAATCTGATACCAGTGCTCTGATACCAGATGTATAAAATATGATATCAAAGACTTAATGAACACAAAACGTAACTCAAACAATTCTCTTTATTGATGTAATTAAAACTCATGGCTCAACAACCTATATATATATATTTTTTTTAAGACTTGACGACTAAGAAAACACTTTCCTAATATAAGTCAAACTCTAAACATAGAATTCTTCTAGAAACTCAAAACTCTAAACAAATTCTTAGGCCAAACAAACTCCTCGATAACAAATTTTCCTAAAACTGACATTTACAAGAAAAACCGTGTTCACACTATAAACCAGTTTCCTAAAACTGGAACCTTCCATATATAAGAAAAACCGTGTTCACACTATAAATAGGAAACTGGTAGTTTCCATATATGAAACACTGTGTTCACACTATCTTGTTTAACCTTCAACAATTACGATATGCCGTACTAAAAGTAGTTGTGAAGAATTTTACATACGGAATCCGGCAACAAAAAGGTATGACAACATACCAGTAGAAGTTAGCAACCGTTCCTATTCCATTCTAGGATATGAATTTAGTTATGATGACAAGACTGATGCTTACAAGTTGGTAATGGTGTTTGCCGACGGCAGGAGGACTTCAACTTATGTTTATACTTATACATTACATTCAAATTCATGGGACGAAGTTCAGAGCCTACCTTACTATTTTTATCAAAAACAAGGATACGTTGAAGGAGTGTTCTTTAGAGGATACCTTCACTGGGTTGCGTGTACCTTGAAAAAGCGGGGGTCTAACAACACCACCCAATATTTCTCTTAGCAATCTGTATGGACTAACTCCTAAATACCTTGCTAGAGAATTAACTAGACAGTCAGACTCAATCTAGATAAAAGTATCTCAAGGAATTAATATCTCTCTCTTGATTTGATTTTTACTCAAGCTAAAAACAATAGAGAGTCTTTATCAAATACAAGGAATAACTTGGACGGTACCAAAGACCAATGTCCAAGGATCAATCAATATCAATCAACAACCAAAGGTTGGATTTCAAATTGATGATCACGAACGCACAACCTGTATTATTTCAATTATATAAAATATAATGCAGAAAATAAATAACACAGACACTAGAAGTTTTGTTAACGAGGAAACCGTAAATGCAGAAAAACCCCGGGACCTAGTCCAGATTGAATACACACTGTATTAAGCCGCTACAGACACTAGCCTACTCCAAGCTAACTTCGGAGTGGAATATAGTTGAACCCCAATCAGTCTCCTACCGATCCAAGGTACAGTTGTAATCATACGCCTCTGATCCCAGCAGGATACTGCGCACTTGATTCCCTTAGTTGATCTCACCCACAACCAAGAGTTGTTGCAACCCAAAATCGCAGACTTGATAATAAACAAATCTGTCACACACAGAAAAGTCTATCAAAGGATAAATCAGTCTCCCACAGATAAACCCTAGGTTTTGTTACGTCTTAAGAAATGAAATCAAGGTGAACATGAACCAATTGATAATCCGGTCTTATATTCCCGAAGAACAACCTAGATTAATCAATCACCTCTCTACAATCCTTCCTGACTACACAGGCGGTTTGTCGAGGAATAAAAAACAGTGAGACGAAGATGTTTGTGACTTCTTTATCTTGCCTATCGGAGAACTCTCACGATATCAAGCCAATCAAAGATTGTACTAGTACGATAGAAGATGCAAGATCAGATCACACAACTACAATAAAAGTAGTATTGGTCTGGCTTCACAATCCCAATGAAGTCTTTAAGTCGTTAACCTGGTTTTAGAGAAGAAAACCAAAGGTTAAAGGAGAATCGACTCTAGCGAGCGCACTAGTATCACACAGACGTGTGGGGATTAGTTTTTCACAATGCTAGATGTCTCCTTTATATAGCCTTCAAATCAGGGTTTTGTCTTAGTTACAAAGAAATCCATATTCACCGTTAGATGAAAACCTGATTTAGATTCAAGCTAATATTTCTCAACCGTTAGATCGAAAACTTAGCTTGTCACACACACTTGGGTAGACGTTTACTGGATTTGTGAAAACCATGCCCAAATGTGTACGTGTATGTTGGTTCAACATAGTAACCCAAAAGGTTAACCATATGAGCATTTCATATTAACCTAGTTCTTCTTCACCATAACTAGTTCAACTGACTCAAATGAACTAGTTAAAGAGTTGTTCAATTGCTACGAGATCTTATGTAACTACACAAGACACAATTGAAAGAAAGATGATTTGATTCGATTGAATCGGATCATGAACTTTATAGCCACAGTTTGTATAAAGCATTCCTTAATAATTTAAGTTTCATGTTCAGAACACCTCTTTAGATCATAACCTCTTAAGCTCAAAAACAAGTTCGCGGACTTAAGACAACCGGTGGAGTTTTCCAAACTCAGCGGAATATCTCGGAAAAGATACTTTTTCCAGTTCGCGGACTTACACGCAAACGAGTTTTTGGAAAATACCGTCAGAAATTCTCGGTACGAGAACTTCCGTCAGTTCGCAGACTGGGTTCGCGGACTTGGCAAAGCCAATTCCTCCGGTTTCTCTCAATCAACAAAGTTCGAAAACTTCGGATTAAGGAATACATGGTTATGTAATCTAGACTCTCATTCCAATCATTGAGACATTCTCAGAGGACGTTATATAGCCGTTATTCACAGACCGTTTCGCGTCAGAGCAATTCTCAAAGTAATTGAAACTTTTCATGACTTTCGTCACTAGGTGAAGATAAACCTGATCAAAGCAAAATACTTTACCAACAAATGATTTCGAGATATAGATAGGCGAGATATACTCGGCTCGAAATATCAAATGTGTATGATCCAGACTATATAGCATACGACTTTTGTCTCATAAGAAGTAGGAGATAGAAGAGATATACTTTTGAGTGATAGATAAGTTCAAGTATCCACATACCTTTTTGTTGATGAAGTTCCACGGTTCCTTGAGTAGATCTTCGTCGTTGTATGATGAATCGCCATGAAGTCCTTGAGCTCAACTACACTTTTCTATCCTAGTCTGAGACTTAGCTATGTAGGCTAGAAATAAAGACTCATACTTTTGATCACTAACATTGACAAACATGCTTGAGATAACAATGCATGCGAGGTCGACCGATCTATGCTCTAACAATCTCCCCCTTTGTCAATTTTAGTGACAAAACTATTAATACATATGAAATACAAAAAAGATAAACTTTAGTGGCTCCTATTCCATAGTCTAATCTTCACTATTAATACATAGTGATTCACAGACTTTCTTTTATGCACAACAATCTTATGTTGCGGTTTGGGAATATTAGGGTTTTGAACCGTAAATTTAGTTTGGAGGCGCTTTTGCTGAAATAACAACAGTATGGGAATCACATAAACAACATCAAATAAGGCAGTAAGCAAGGTCAATTTCAGCAAAACCCATAAGGAAGTAAAAAAAGAAAACTAACCTTGATGAATCCATGAAAACATTAGCAGGAAGATTATATCGAAGAAAATTACGAATGATGAAGATCTACAGAGGGAACAGTATGAAGATGAAGAAGAACTTAAAAAGATTGAAAGAAGAAGAAAGAAGAAAAGTTGCAATAACGGAATTTTCAGAAGAACGATGAAGTTGTAGAGAAAATAAAAAGAAGGAAAAAGAGAGTGAGAAAGAGTATATATAGAGGAAATTTTTTCTCGAGAAGATAAACAAGATTAATGAGGAAAGATATAAGCGGTAAAAAAGCAGCAGTTACAAAAGACGTGTCAAGAAACAGATGAGAAAAAGGATACCTGTGATAAATGCAGAATATGAAATAATGGATAACTGCGGCATTTCTCACATCATTCTCTACTTGGCAGAGAAGATATGAGAAGAGGCAAGGTGTAGGATCAGAATCTCGCAAAAATAATATCTCTGCGAAATTATCAACAACACAACACAACAGCATCGCAGAATAATTTCAGAAATGATATAATAAAATACATCACCTAAAATCATGAGAAAAATGTAATGATTCTGCGAAAATAAGAGAGTTTGCGAAATTAACATTTGTAAGGTTGTGAGAATGTCGCAAGCCATATCTGAAAATAAAGGACAGATTAGCTGTCATCCACTATGTATTTTCCTATAAATAGTCGTTCAGTTGTAAAGGAGAGGGGAGAGATCTTTTTTGAGTAAGAAACAAGTAAATATGAGATAAAAAGTCTAGAGCAGAGGTTATTCTTGATTCCTTTATCTTTTCTTGTAAGATTATTCAAAGATTCATCAATAAAATTAAGATTCTAAATCTAAAAATGAGTTGAGTATTAATGAAATCATATGAGGGGTGTAGTGTAGGATTTCCTGCAACTACAGGAGTTTCTAATTTCTTTGTTGGTGCGCAAAGAACGGACAATGGTTTATAACCAATTGAGCTTTAAAAGCAATTGAGGTATGTTTGATGAACTATTTGTAGTTATTGCAGTGATCAAAAAATGGCATTCTAAATTGAATAAGTTGATTGTTCAATCTTAGAATAAATTTTAAGGAAACAAGATATTAAGAATTATTGCGTATGACAATAAACATGTGACTCATATAAGTTTTGAACTTATGAGATGGAATTTTATACGAACCCAAATCCGAAATAATTAGAAACCTAGTCAAAACAAATGTGAATATCAACTCTCACCAAGAAATGAACATAATATTGATTATGAGATTATTTGTTATTCTTTCATGGCATTGCAAGGATATCAAATGTTATTAACAACGCTTTTCAAGCTTAGTTAATGTGAACTATAGATACGGTGAGAGGTTGATATATATTGGTGTTTTACACCATATTTGTTTTGATGGGTTATGGTTCAAAAGTTGAACTTAATCGTTTTGAAAGAAAGTGGCGTTGAGATATACTCACATCACTAGGACTTCCGGTATTGGTATAGCCTAAAAGTTTACTTTGGGTAGAACAATCTTGTTAAAGATATATCTAGTTTCCAAGATGTTCAACTTGTTAATAACAAGATGTTCATATCTTGTTATAAACAAGAGTGAGGTAAGAAATTTGTTGAATTTGATCATTGCACTGCTACAAATGATAAGTTATGGATAAAATGTTTGAATATAATATTACAATTTTATCATAACATAAATTGAATTTTTTATATTTGAAATATGAGATTTTGTCATGCTTTTTAAGAAATCAATGAGTTAGTGATGAATATGAGCATGTTATATTTTCTTATGAACTTGGTGAATTTTTGAGTAACATGTATGTAATTCTTACCTAACTCATAAAAGCATGTACATTTTCAAATCTTACGCAACTTGCAATGGTATTGGATGAAATAAAGTATTTGAGAATTTTATAGATATGCTTCGAGTAACTTTTCTTGATATCAAATATGTTTTTTGAGTAGTGAATATTAGGCAATGTTGCTTTCAAGAAAATTGTTTGAATTTTTCTCTATATTGTGGAAAACGTTTTGGGTTTAGATCATTGGTTTATTAGTTTTTCACAATTTTTGGGATCTTTGGATATTTTTTTGAAATTCTTGTTTGAGTAAAATAGTGGGGATTCCATACCTTATGTTTTAACAACTTTGATTTAAATTAAAGGAACTAGAAAAATGAAGGTGACAAGTAATTCACTAAAAATGAACCTAAAAAAACATATATAGTGAGACTAAATTTTAGTCATGAATATTTTATTGTTGGAAAATAACTTCTTATAGAGAGTAACTTTGTTCTTCAAACTATTAAATCTTCGGCAAAAAGTTTTTATGAGCCTATTATTTTTAGACAAGCAAATAGAAAATTGTTGATTCTTGCATTCATGTCGCTAAATAACATATATGCTTGTTCTGTTGATGTTGTTTCTACAATGTATGATTTGTTATAGTCATAAGTAGAAATATATACTTTTGTGTAAGTTAAGGATGAGAATCTATGTAAACCAAGCATGGAAAACTGTGTAGTTTCTACAATAAAGGAAATCATATAAGTTAGATAAGTTATCATTTATATTCTGAAAAACAACTTTAAAACAATTTAAAAATTAAAAATTGTTTACTTGATTCATTCGAATGATTTCAGAATTGATGAAAGTGAAATGCACATTACTCTTTGTTTTTAAAGTATTTTAGAAAACTACATAACATATCTGAAAAATTCTGACGGGCAGAAAAATTAATCCTTATTAAATCCGTTTTTCCTAATATTTGTGTGGAAAATTTGAATACATGTGTCACACAAAACTTGTAGATCAGGAACTTATATTTAAAACCCTTTTTGAAATTTTCAATTTGGATATTTAGTTTGAGAGATTTGGTGATTTCAAAATCGTTGTGTATGTTTGTCCAAAATATGAAACATGATACTTGAGATTAGAGATTAGAGATGTAAGAAATTACTTTAAAGATCATGTTTTGATTCTAGTACTTCGTACTCTTGTTTCGGTATTGGAAAGAAAGATTATTGTTAGCAATCAAACTAGTGCACCACATATGTTTGATAAAATGCTTGATAGAGAGTTATAAATATATGATGTTGTAACTATATAACTTTGAATCTTTGTTTGACAATTAAGAGAAACTTGGAGTATTATATTAGTTGATTTTTAAGTAATTATGTAAGTGTATACCTTCTTATGTTTTGGTTTCAAATGCTCACACGTACGTGATTGTGACAGGTGAAAATTCACTTACTTGAGCAAGTTTTTATTTTCCAATGAAATAAAAATTGTGGGAGACTAATCAATATGAAAAGCAATGGATTTTCTGATTTCTTTGTTGGTTCGCAAAGAATGGACAATGGTTTACAACCAATTGAGATTTAAAAGCAATTGAGGTATGTTTGATGAACTATTTGTAGTTATTGCAGTGATCAAATAATGGCATTCTAAATTGAATAAGTTGATTGTTCAATCTTAGGATAAATTTTAGGGAAACAAGATATTAAGGATTATTGTGTATGACAATAACCATGTGACTCATATAAGTTTTGAACTTATGAGATGGAATTTTATACGAACCCAAAACCGAAATAATTAGAAACCTAGTCAAAACAAATGTGAATATCAACTCTCACCAAGAAATGAACATAATATTGATTATGAGATTATTTGCTATTCTTGCATGGCATTGCAAGGATATCAAATGTTACTGTAGGATCAGAATTTCGCAGCAATAATATCTCAGCGAAATTATCAACAAGACAACACAAAAGCGTCGCAGAACAATTTCAGAAACGATATAATAAACGACGTCAGCTAAAATCATGAGAAGTATGTGATGGTCCTGCGAAAATTAGAGAGTTTGCGAGATTAACATTTGTAAGGTTGCGAGAGTGTCGCAAGCCATATCCTAAAATAAAGGACAGATTAGCTGTCATCCACTATGTATTTCCCTATACATAGTCGTTCAATGGTAAAGGAAGAGAGGGAGATCTTTTTTGAGTAATAAACAAATAATTAGGAGAGAGAAAGTCTAGAACAGTGGTTATTCTTGATTCCTTTATCTTTTCTTGTAAGATTGTTCAAAGATTCATCAATAAAATTAAGATTGTTAATCTAAAAATGAGTTGAGTATTAATGAAATCATATGAGGGGTGTATTGTAAGATTTCCTGCAACTACATAATGGCGCTAGAAATAGGGAGGGGGGCTGAAGATCGAAAGTTGAAGATTGTTGTTGAGATTGTTCAAATCAAGAAAGTGATTAAATAAATCATTGAACCAATTAAAAGAAAAATGATTAGAGTCAATGAAGATGAAAAAAGATTGGAGTGTAATATGATAAAAAAAACAATGGTTAATGAATTCCATGAAAACATCAAAAGAAGAGTACATAAACGAAATTTTGAAGCAAGGAAGGTTATGGCGGTAGAAAAGACATCACCCTTGAAAGATTGGGAAAAGCAAAAAATCACATTCATGGCGGCAGAAATACCAAAAGAAAATTTGAACCACACATCTCCATTGGTTATTACAGTGCCTATTACGTGAAAAGAGAAGGAGACAACAACAAAATCCACGGGAGAATGGATGTTGAACAGAACTTTAATCGATACAGGAACTTCAGTGGATATAATATTTTATCATGCATTCAGGGGAATGGAATTTAAAGATGAAGAAATGTCCATTTCAACATATTTTGTTCATGGCTTTGGAAAAACCACAACAAAACCTAAAGGAAAAATAGTGGTACGAGTTCCACTAGGAGAGATCGAAACACACGTAACACTATGCGTGATGGATATGGAAACGCCATATAATATGTTGCTAGGAAGACCATGGATACATGCGATAAAAGTTGTAGTATCAACGTTGCATCAATGTATTAAATTCCCCACACCAAATGGAATAGGAGAAATCAGAGAAGATGTTGACAATGCGAAATTATGTCATGATGAGTGCTAAAAAGTGCATATTTCTATATATTTTTCTTGGCATTCAACTCATCTTTTGTGCATTAATTCTCCATTTTATCCCATATTCTGTATTTTCATTGTTTTCAAGAATAAATATTTTTCTTACTTAATCTTGCATTTTTAGGTAATAAATGAAGTTCGGATGAGTCGCGGAGCAAAAAGAGCAGAAAAGTAGTGAAAAGCCGGGAAGAATTACGCAAGGAAGCCGTAAAGAATGGAGCGCACGTCCAAAAAGCTAGGAATGGGCTCAAGAAGGAAGAATTGTTCTTAAAGAAGATATGGGCTTGGCATACCCGAGGCCCAAAACCCTCACTCAAACCCATTTTCTATAACCAAAACCGCCTCCATTCTCAGCCGTCAGATTGGATCCAACTCATCATCCTACGGTGGCTCATTCATAGAGCATCAAAATCTGAAGTCTCTGCCAAACACCACAACGCTTAAATTCCAAGCCTTCAGATTAGATTGTATTTGAATCCAACGGTCGCTCCTATGCCTGTTCATCAAAATTAGATACTCCCGCTTTACACTACAGTACCTAACATCATCTAGCACCGTTGACTTTGTTGTATTTCAAAATCCAACGGTCGAAGTGATTCATCTATCATACCACCGTTAGATCTACCAACCATCTTCATATCCAACGTCTTTCACACGCTGATCATCAGATTCTTCTGTTCCGCCTCACACCGAAAAGACCTAACCCTATACCCTAAAATCTATCGACTTCTCTTTCATTTCCTTCTTCTTCTTCTCTTTCTCTCCACCTCCTCTCTGCAACACCCATTCCGCCACCATCACCTCCACCTGCTACTGCCACTGCCATCGCCACCACCTACACCAACTGCCACCAACTACCCCCCATATCTGCAAAAACCCATCCACCTAGCCTTTATTGTTTCATCAAACCCACACTCACGCCTCTGAACCCTAGGGTGTGGAGTTGATGAAGTAATTAATGCTAGACACAGCAGCAGGAGAGTGAGAAGAATCAGAGCAGAGAGATAAAGCATGGGTCGACGATGTGGTGAAGACCTGTCAACCAAATTAGGTAAAAAAAAAATCAAACCCTAGGTCTGTAAAATTAGGGTTTTTAATTTAGGGTTCATAGGCCCCTTTTTGTATAAATTGAACACAAGGGTGTCGAATAGAAGGCATCTCTGGACTAGCCAGTGTATCCCCATGAGGGATGGACTAGCCAGTTCCTCTTGGGTAGATTTTTCTTCCCTGTTTTGTATTTGTAGATTTAATTTTAATTTGCAATTTTAATTCCAAATTCAGTTTTAGTTTATCTTGTTTCAATTCATGTTTTGCTATCCATGTTTTGCTATCCATGTTTTTCCATGTTCTGTGTATTGTTCAGTTTCTCCATTTGATGTAATGTTCTGTACTGTTTCTGTTATGAATGTTCTGAATCCCAAATGCTAGGACTAGATGAAATTATGAACCAGTTGAGATAGTCTTCATCATGTGCAGCTCATGTTCAGTGTTGCTAAGCCCTTAGACTAGTTGTGCTTTAATCAGACAATTAGCACTTTGGTAATTATCTTAGCTGTGAGTAGAATATCCTTTAGGTTAATGGTGGATTCAACATCCTAGTGTTCTTTCATCACTCTTGTTTACTGTCTCCCTTCATTGCTGTTTTCTCAATAGTTCACTGATAGTTTACTGTTAGTTTTGTGTTTAATGTTTAGTTTTGTGTTTAATGTTAGTTCACTTTTAGTGTCAACTGTTAGCTTCTCAAATGTTAGGATTAGTTTACTGTTGTGTGTCAATGCTAGGTTAGAGCCTGAGAGCATTGAGTTGATTGAGCAGTGGGGAGAAACTAGTGCTCACTAGTGACTGTGAGCAAGCTGGTTCTCTTCCCACTCTAGATGAATGCCTAAACCCATTTCCTTGGCTTGGCTTTGCTTTTTTTTTTTTTCCTTTTTTTTTACTTCATTGTCAGCTTATCTCCACACTCCTGCCCTTGGCTTGTAGCCTTGGTTTGCAACTATCTCTGTTTTGTTATTACTTGGCTTGCACTGTCACCATTGCTACTTTGCTTCCCTGCCTAGCCTGCCTTACCTTGTCAGCCTGCACAGCTCCTGCTCTCCCTTCCCCTGCTGAGCACCTGCCCTTTTTCTTCACTAGTGCTCTGCTGCCTTGTTCTCCCCCTTCTGCTGCTGCTGTGCACTGCTTCTGCTTCTGCTGCTGCTGAAGCCCTTTGCACTGCTGCTGCTTCAGGTCCAGTTCAATTCTGGGCTACCAGTTCAGTTCATTTCAAAGACTGCTGAAGCCCAGATTCATTACAAAATCCCACTGTGGACTTAATCAAAGCCCAGGTTCAAAGTTCAGGTTAAGGCCCAGCCACAGTTCACTGTTACCAAGTCCAGTTCACATCAAAAGATATTGAACCCCATTCTCAGTTCACTACACTAAGCCCAAGCCCAAATCATTCAAAGGCCCAAGGCCTAAAGCACTTCATCATTACAACAAACCCATTAAGCCCAATTTACTCAAAGGGTATTCAAAGCCCAACAGTTCCAAAGGGTATTCATAACCCATTGGTACCACAACCCTTTGATACCTAAAGCCCAATAGCCAACTAGAGCCCAAAATAGCTAGAAAACTCCAAAACACACCCAGTCTCTGTGGATCGACCCGTACTTGCACGAGCTACAACCGACGACCGTGCACTTGCGGTATTACTGTAGGCCCGCGTTTCATTTCGCTTCAATTTTATACGCTTTCCCGGGCCCACCAAGTTTTTTGGCGCCGCTGCCGGGGATTGGTGCTGTGTTTTTCTTGTAGTTTTATTAGCTATTTTTGCATTTCACTGCATAGCATTTGCATCTGCATCTGCTTCACTTCATTTGTTGTTGGACCTGCTGTTCTGAACCTGTTTTTCCTCTGCTGGGACGCCACCAAGGAAAAGAACCAAAGCCCAACTGGGTTTTTGCAACAATATCAGAGCAGCTGGGCTGTGCTTAAAAGGTAACCCATTTAAGAGAACCCGAATTGTGGGCTTCCAATTTTTAATTGTGGGCTTGTAATATTAAAGCCAATTTTTGGGCTTTTTATTTTCTGTTGGGTTTGTAATTAATTTTTGTGGGCTTGTTTGTTTAATTTGTGGGCTTGTTTAAATTCTTTCATTGGACTTGTATTTTGGACTCTGGGTTTAAACCCAGCTGAGCTTGTAACCGATTGTGGGCTTGTTTCCACTCAAGAGTGGACCTCGAAACCAAAGTTTTAAAACAAACGTCGGGCCTTAACCAACTGGGCCAAATTAAACTTTCAAAATTAAAACTTAGTGTTTCGTGGGCCGCAGCCTTCCTCCCATTCCATTAGAGGACCAACAGTGGGCTTGCTCCCAATTTCAGAAACCAAAAATTTCTCCCATAAAAACCAAAGTTTTCCAAATGTTTCCCTAAAAAACCAAAATTTTTCTTTTTCCCATCAAAGCCAAATGTCTCCCGACAAAACCAAATTTTTCCCAAAAAGTCCAATCCCATTAAAAACCAAATTTTCTTGTAGATAATGTGTTAGTTAAAATTCCTTTTGTATATATTTTGTGCTCATCCATTGTGACTCCGAATATGTTGGAGTTTTGCCTTGGATAACGGAGTTTTAATTCTGCTTTCGCCGAAATCGGGTATTCTCTCTCCTTTTACTCTACTCAGCATGTCCCTTTCCATATGTTGCATTCTAATTCTTTCCATATTTTTAAACATTGAGGACAATGTTTAGTTTAGGTTTGGGGGTATAGAGTAGATACCACGATAATATGCTATAATTGAAATCGAACTCCTTCTTTTTTTTTTTTTGAAAAAATCGAAAAAAATTCAAAAAAATTAAAAAATGAAAAATCATAAAAATGGAGCTCATTTACCTTGAAATGTTGACTCTTGTGCAAATATGTAATTATTAGGAGTCTTAGTCTAGATATTTAGGCACCCTGATTCTAGCACAATTCACATAGTGATAAGAAATTTGCACGCGCACGATCTACCAATACATGTATAGCCTCGATCTTCAAGGTGTTTGATAGGAAGTCACGATTGCCAATCACTTTAGAATACTGAACGAAACTTGACTAGCTTGTTCTTTGGTTGGTTGGGATAGAAGGTGGAGGTTACATTAAGAAAAACAACCATCGAATTTAACTGGGTGCATCAAAAAGGGCTACCTCTTGCAAAGTGTCATGTAATTTTTTGTTTCCTTTTGTATATGTATCAAAAGTGTTTCCTTATCAAAAAAAAAAAAAATTAAAAAAATTAAAAAATCAATCAAGTATTTATCAATTCCATCCTCTCTTGTTCCAAAAATAAAAGAGAGTAGTCAATGTAAATAAGAGTCATGTAAATAGTCATTTTGTTATTTCATTGTAATAAGCAAGGAAGGGTGTATGCCATTGATGTACAACGCGAGTAATTGTGAAATACCTCCAACTCATTCACAATTCTCGTAAAGTCCGGGCAGCTAGCTAGATTTCGACCTTGGTTCTTAGCCTGAGAAACTATCTCTTGGTGATTAGTAGTCATAACATCCGATCTTTCTTTACACATGTGTAGATACACTTTACACTCTTATCACATGTCTTTATTTGTTATCAGTGCTAGGATTGTGCCTTTGATAGCTAGATTGACATCTCCATTTTGCTGTGAGCTTAAACTGACTTGCACATGTCACATTTGATGGAATCTGAGCTTATATTTTGACCTAGAACTTTGTAGGTACGTTCTAAGCAAACCTTCACGAGACTTCAACTCGTCCACTAGGGACACTTAGTGGTTTAAAAGGCTTAGTGCATACGCTAAATGCATTCGAGAGACCAGCGACAGTGGTATAGGTAGGATTTCCTTAGTTTTGTTTTACTTGAGGACAAGTAAAATTCAGGTTTGGGGGTATTTGATGAGTGCTAAAAAGTGCATATTTCTATATATTTTTCTTCGCATTTAACTCATCTTTTGTGCATTAATTCTACATTTTATCCCATATTCTGTATTTTCCTTGTTTTCAAGAATAAATATTTTTATTAACTAATTTTGCATTTTTAGGTACCAAATAAAGTTTGGATGACTTGCGGAGCGGAAAAGAGCAGAAAAGTAGTGAAAAGCCGGAAGAAATTACGCAAGGAAGCCGCGAAGAATGGTGCGCATAAGCCCAAAAGACTAGAAATGGGCTCAAGAAGGAAGAATTGCTCTTAAAGAAGATATGGGCTTGGCATACCCAAGACCCAAAACCCTTACCCAAACCCATTTTCTATAACCAAAACCGCCTCCATTCTCAGCCGTCAGATTGGATCCAACTCATCATCCTACGGTCGCTCATTCATAGAGCATCAAAATCTGAAGTCTCTGCCAAACACCACAGCGCTTAAATTCCAAGCCTTCAGATTAGATTGTATTTGAATCCAACGGTCGCTCCTATGCCTGTTCATCAAAATTAGATACTCCCGCTTTACACTACAGTACCTAACATCATCTAGCACCGTTGACTTTGTTGTATTTCACAATCCAACGGTCGAAGTGATTCATCTCTCATACCACCGTTAGATCTACCAACCATCTTCGTATCCAACGTCTTTCACACGCTGATCATCAGATTCTTCTGTTCCGCCTCACACCGAAAAGACCTAACCCTATACCCTAAAATCTATCGACTTCTCTTTCATTTCCTTCTTCTTCTTCTCTTTCTCTCCACCTCCTCTCTGCAACACCCATTCCGCCACCATCACCTCCACCTGCTACTGCCACTGCCATCGCCACCACCTACACCAACTGCCACCAACTACCCCCCATATCTGCAAAAACCCATCCACCTAGCCTTTATTGTTTCATCAAACCCACACTCACGCCTCTGAACCCTAGGGTGTGGAGTTGATGAAGTAATTCATGCTAGACGCAGCAGCAGGAGCGTGAGAAGAATCAGAGCAGAGAGATAAAGCATGGGTCGACGATGTGGTGAAGACCTGTCAACCAAATTAGGTAAAAAAATCAAACCCTAGGTCTGTAAAATTAGGGTTTTTAATTTAGGGTTCATAGGTCCCTTTTTGTATAAATTGAACACAAGGGTGTCGAATAGAAGATATGCCTGGACTAGCCAGAGCACCACCAAGAGGACTGGAATAGCCAGTTCCTCAATTGTTCATGTTCTGTTGTTGTTTCACTTTCAATTTCAATTGCTCTTTATGTTCATCATGTTTTAATTTATCACTTGCTAAGGCTCAGATGAAGCCTAGTGCACTGTTGAATGATGTATTGCTAGGATAGTAGTCTTAATGCTTGTCTTGCTTGAGCAATGGGAAGAAGTCAGTGCTCTGATATGCCTGTGATTGACTGTGCTGTCAAAAGACAGTCAATACTAGGGGCATATCAATGAGCAAGCTGATTCTCCTCCCATTCTAATGTATGCTTAAGATCCTAATTTCAACCTAGAATTGCATTGCTTGATTAGGACACAAGGTGGATTCTAAGCCCTTAGCTTAACCCACAATTTGTTTTCACAGTCACTTGCAACTCCGAATCTGTTTTTCTTATTGCTTAGTTAAATTTTCCTTGCTGCTTTGTTTAGTTTTTGTGCAATTTACAGCTTGCTGTGCACTGAAATCAGTGCACAAACTCCCCCTGCCCTTGGCTTACAGCCTTGGTTCTTAACTGTTCTGCCTTATTGCTTTGCCTTGCTCACTGCCTTGGCCTATCCCTCATTGTCACTGCCTTGCATATAGCTTAGCTAGGAAAACTTCATAACACCCCAAGTCCATGTGGAATGACCCTGTTCTTGCACACAAGCTACAACTGACCCTGTGCACTTGCAGGTATCACTGTAGGCATCCATTTATTGTCTTATTTTCACATCTTTAAATGCCTACCAAGTTTTTGGCGCCGCTGCCGGGGACTCGGGTTTGTTTCTCTAGTAGTTTTATTAGCTATTTTTGCATTTCACTGCATAGCATTTGCATCTGCATCTGCTTCACTTCATTTGCTGTTGGACCTGCTGTTCTGAACCAGTTTTTCCTCTGCTGGGACGCCACCAAGGAAAAGAACCAAAGCCCAACTGGGTTTTTGCAACAATATCAGAGCAGCTGGGCTGTGCTAAAAAGGTAACCCATTTAAGAGAACCCGAATTGTGGGCTTCCAATTTTTAATTGTGGGCTTGTAATATTAAAGCCAATTTTTGGGCTTTTTATTTTCTGTTGGGTTTGTAATTAATTTTTGTGGGCTTGTTTGTTTAATTTGTGGGCTTGTTTAAATTCTTTCATTGGACTGGTATTTTGGACTCTGGGTTTAAACCCAGCTGAGCTTGTAACCGATTGTGGGCTTGTTTCCACTCAAGAGTGGACCTCGAAACCAAAGTTTTAAAACAAACGTCGGGCCTTAACCAACTGGGCCAAATTAAACTTTCAAAATTAAAACTTAGTGTTTCGTGGGCCGCAGCCTTCCTCCCATTCCATTAGAGGACCAACAGTGGGCTTGCTCCCAATTTCAAAAACCAAAAATTTCTCCCATAAAAACCAAAGTTTTCCAAATGTTTCCCTAAAAACCAAAATTTTTCTTTTTCCCATCAAAACCAAATGTCTCCCGACAAAACCAAATTTTTCCCAAAAAGTCCAATCCCATTAAAAACCAAATTTTCTTGTAGATAATGTGTTAGTTCAATTTCCTTTTGTATATATTTTGTGCTCATCCATTGTGACTCCTAATATGATGGATTTTTGCCTTGAATAATGGAGCTTTCGCCGTACAATCGGGTATTCTCTCTCCTTTTACTCTACTCAGCATGTTCCTCTTCATATATTGTTTTATAATTCTTTCCATATTTTGAAACATTGAGGACAATGTTTAGTTTAGGTTTGGGGGTGAAAAGTAGATACCATGATAATATGCTATAATTGAAAACGAACTCCTTCTTCTTTTAAAAAAATCGAAAAAAATTCAAAAAAATTAAAAAAATGAAAAATCATAAAAATGGAGCTCATTTACCTTGAAATGTTGACTCTTGTGCAAATATGTAATTTTATTAGGAGTCTTAGTCTAGATATTTAGGCACCCTGATTCTAGCACAATTCACATAGTGATAAGAAATTTGCACGCGCATGATCTACCAATACATGTATAGCCTCGATCTTCAAGGTGTTTGATAGGAAGTCACGATTGCCAATCACTTTAGAATACTGAACGAAACTTGACTAGCTTGTTCTTTGGTTGGTTGGGATAGAAGGTGGAGGTTACATTAAGAAAGACAACCATCGAATTTAACTGGGTGCATCAAAAAGGGCTACCTCTTGCAAAGTGTCATGTAATTTTTTGTTTCCTTTTGTTTATGTATCAAAAGTGTTTCCTTATTAAAAAAAAAAAAAGATGTATATTTTCAGAAAAAAAAAAAAATCAGAAAAATACAAAAAAATCAAGTATTTATCAATTCCATCATCTCTTGTTCCAAAAATAAAAAGAGAATAGTCAATGTAAATAAGAGTCATGTAAATAGTCATTTTTTTGTTTTATTGTAATAAGCAAGGAAGGGTGTATGCCATTGATGTACAACGCGAGTAATTGTGAAATACCTCCAACTCATTCACAATTCTCGTAAAGTACGGACAGCTAGCTAGATTTCGACCTTGGTTCTTAGCCTGAGAAACTATCTCTTGGTGATTAGTAGTCATAACTTCAGATCTTTCTTTACACATGTGTAGATACACTTTACACTCTTATCACATGTCTTTTTTTTGTTATCAGTGCTAGGATTGTGCCTTTGATAGCTAGATTGACATCTCCATTTTGCTGTGAGCTTAAACTGTCTTGCACATGTCACATTTGATGGAATCTGAGCTTATATTTTGACCTAGAACTTTGTAGGTACGTTCTAAGCAAACCTTCACGAGACTTCACTCGTCCACTAGGGACACTTAGTGGTTTAAAAGGCTTAGTGCATACGCTAAATGCATTCGAGAGACCAGCGACAGTGGTATAGTTAGGATTTCCTTAGTTTTGTTTTACTTGAGGACAAGTAAAATTCAGGTTTGGGGGTATTTGATGAGTGCTAAAAAGTGCATATTTCTATATATTTTTCTTGGCATTCAACTCATCTTTTGTGCATTAATTCTCCATTTTATCCCATATTCTGTATTTTCATTGTTTTCAAGAATAAATATTTTTCTTACTTAATCTTGCATTTTTAGGTAATAAATGAAGTTCGGATGAGTCGCGGAGCAAAAAGAGCATAAAAGTAGTGAAAAGCCGGGAAGAATTACGCAAGGAAGCCGTAAAGAATGGAGCGCACGTCCAAAAAGCTAGGAATGGGCTCAAGAAGGAAGAATTGTTCTTAAAGAAGATATGGGCTTGGCATACCCGAGGCCCAAAACCCTCACCCAAACCCATTTTCTATAACCAAAACCGCCTTCATTCTCAGCCGTCAGATTGGATCCAACTCATCATCCTACGGTCGCTCATTCATAGAGCATCAAAATCTGAAGTCTCTGCCAAATACCACAGCGGTTAAATTCCAAGCCTTCAGATTAGATTGTATTTGAATCCAACGGTCGCTCCTATGCCTGTTCATCAAAATTAGATACTCCCGCTTTACACTACAGTACCTAACATCATCTAGCACCGTTGACTTTGTTGTATTTCACAATCCAACGGTCGAAGTGATTCATCTCTCATACCACCGTTAGATCTACCAACCATCTTCGTATCCAACGTCTTTCACACGCTGATCATCAGATTCTTCTGTTCCGCCTCACACCGAAAAGACCTAACCCTATACCCTAAAATCTATCGACTTCTCTTTCATTTCCTTCTTCTTCTTCTCTTTCTCTCCACCTCCTCTCTGCAACACCCATTACGCCACGATCACCTCCACCTGCTACTGCCACTGCCATCGCCACCACCTACACCAACTGCCACCAACTACCCCCCATATCTGCAAAAACCCATCCACCTAGCCTTTATTGTTTCATCAAACCCACACTCACGCCTCTGAACCCTAGGGTGTGGATTTGATGAAGTAATTCATGCTAGACACAGCAGCAGGAGCGTGAGAAGAATCAGAGCAGAGAGATAAAGCATGGGTCGACGATGTGGTGAAGACCTGTCAACAAAATTAGGTAAAAAAAAATCAAACCCTAGGTCTGTAAAATTAGGGTTTTTAATTTAGGGTTCATAGGCCCCTTTTTGTATAAATTGAACACAAGGGTGTCGAATAGAAGGCATCTCTGGACTAGCCAGTGTATCCCCATGAGGGCTGGACTAGCCAGTTCCTCTTGGGTAGATTTTTCTTCCCTGTTTTGTATTTGTAGATTTAATTTTAATTTGCAATTTTAATTCCAAATTCAGTTTTAGTTTATCTTGTTTCAATTCATGTTTTGCTATCCATGTTTTGTTATCCATGTTTTTCCATGTTCTGTGTATTGTTCAGTTTCTCCATTTGATGTAATGTTCTGTACTGTTTCTGTTATGAATGTTCTGAATCCCAAATGCTAGGACTAGATGAAATTATGAACCAGCTGAGATAGTCTTCATCATGTGCAGCTCATGTTCAGTGTTGCTAAGCCCTTAGACTAGTTGTGCTTTAATCAGACAATTAGCACTTTGGTAATTATCTTAGCTGTGAGTAGAATATCCTTTAGGTTAATGGTGGATTCAACATCCTAGTGTTCTTTCATCACTCTTGTTTACTGTCTCCCTTCATTGCTGTTTTCTCAATAGTTCACTGATAGTTTACTGTTAGTTTTGTGTTTAATGTTTAGTTTTGTGTTTAATGTTAGTTCACTTTTAGTGTCAACTGTTAGCTTCTCAAATGTTAGGATTAGTTTACTGTTGTGTGTCAATGCTAGGTTAGAGCCTTAGAGCATTGAGTTGATTGAGCAGTGGGGAGAAACTAGTGCTCACTAGTGACTGTGAGCAAGCTGGTTCTCTTCCCACTCTAGATGAATGCCTAAACCCATTGCCTTGGCTTTGCTTTTTTTTTTCCTTTTTTTTTACTTAATTGTCAGCTTATCTCCACACTCCTGCCCTTGGCTTGTAGCCTTGGTTTGCAACTATCTCTGTTTTTTTATTACTTGGCTTGCACTCTCACCATTGCTACTTTGCTTCCCTGCCCAGCCTGCCTTACCTTGTCAGCCTGCACAGCTCCTGCTCTCCCTTCCCCTGCTGAGCACCTGCCCTTTTTCTTCACTAGTGCTCTGCTTCCTTGTTCTCCCCCTTCTGCTGCTGTTGTGCACTGCTTCTGCTTCTGCTGCTGCTGAAGCCCTTTGCACTGCTGCTGCTTCAGGTCCAGTTCAACTCTGGGCTACCAGTTCAGTTCATTTCAAAGACTGCTGAAGCCCAGATTCATTACAAAAGCCCACTGTGGACTTAATCAAAGCACAGGTTCAAAGTTCAGGTTAAGGCCCAGCCACAGTTCACTGTTACCAAGTCCAGTTCACATCAAAAGATATTGAACCCCATTCTCAGTTCACTACACTGAGCCCAAGCCCAAATCATTCAAAGGCCCAAGGCCTAAAGCACTTCATCATTACAACAAACCCATTAAGCCCAATTTACTCAAAGGGTACTCAAAGCCCAACAGTTCCAAAGGGTATTCATAACCCATTGGTACCACAACCCTTTGATACCTAAAGCCCAATAGCCAACTAGAGCCCAAAATAGCTAGAAAACTCCAAAACACACCCAGTCTCTGTGGATCGATCCGTACTTGCACGAGCTACAACCGACGACCGTGCACTTGCGGTATTACTGTAGGCCCGCGTTTCATTTCGCTTCAATTTTATACGCTTTCCCGGGCCCACCATGTCATCAAATTGAAGTAAAGCATTATGAAGGACAAGCAAAGAGGAAATAATTTCGCAGAAAGTTGGCAAAGGAAGCAAAGAAAGAAGAAGAATTTAGAGTATATATGCTAAGGGAAAAAGAAGGCAAGGGAATACCCAGCGAAATTTCGGAAGAAGGAGAAGGACCTGTGAAAACAATAAAAGAACCAACACCAATGGGAGAACCCAATCCCAGTTACACTGCCGCAGAACCAACAAAAGAAATAAACGTTGGGACTATAGAAGAACCTCTAATATTGAGAATTGGAACCAAGATGTATGTAGAAGAAGAGGAAATAATTGTTAACCTTTTGCGAGAATATAAAGACGTTTTCGCAGGGAGCATGGATGAGATACCGGGAATAGATCCATCAATTACATGCCACAAGTTGGAGATTAACAAAAATGTGAGACCATTTAAACAAAGAATAAGAAAAATTGCAACAACTTACCATTCCCAAATAGAAGAAGAACTACAAAAAATGTTTGATGCGGGAATCATAAGAGAAGCTAAATACCCAGAATGGATAGAGAATATGGTGATTGTCCCAAAGAAAAACAACGGAATAAGGATTTGCATATATTTCACTGATTTAAACAAAGCTTGCCCAAAAGATAGTTTTCCGTTACCAGATATTCCTCAAATGGTGGAATCCGCAGCGGGAAATGATAGGGTATCGTCTTTAGATGGATACAAATGGTATAACCAAATCCCTCTCGCTGAAGAAGATCAAGAACATACTGCTTTCTTCGCCCCTATAGGTTTATATTGTTACACGAAAATGCCATTTGGTTTGCGAAATGTGGGAGTGACATACCAAAGAATGGTAGAGAAGGTGTTCGCAAAATGGATACAAAAAACATTAGAAGTATACGTGGATGACATGTTAGTAAAGAGTAAAGAAGCCAAATACCATGTACAGGACCTGAGGGAGATTTTTGAACAAATGCGGCAGTATAGCATTAAACTGAATCCTGAGAAGTGTACTATTGGAGTTGCATCGGGAAAATTTTTAGGCTACATTGTATCAAAGGAAGGAATACAGGTTGATCCAGAAAAAGTGCAAGCAGTTCGTGACATGCCAACACCAGCAACAATAAAAGATGTACAGAAGTTGAATGGGCTTCTAGCTTCCTGGGGAGATTCATTTCGCGATCATCAGACAAATGCAAATATTTTTTTCGATATACTCAAGAAGGGTGCCAAATTCAAATGGACTGATGAATGCGAAAAAGCTTTTCAAGGGATCAAATAAAATCTTATGAATACAACTATTTTACAAAAATCAGAGTCAGGAGAAGAATTATTGATCTATCTTGCGACGACGTCGCATGCATTAAGTGTTTTGTTATTGCGAATAGACGCAGGAGTGGAGAAACCCATTTATTACATTAGCAAAACTTTTAATACTACCGAGAAGAATCACTCAAAGATTGAGAAGTTGATCTTAGCATTAGTTTATGCATCATTTAAGCTCCGCATATATTTTCAAGCGCACAAGATAAAGGTATTAACGAAAGTACCAATTGAATCAGTGATGAAGAATTCTAAAAGATCAGGAAGAGTGGAGAGATGGAACGCACAAGTAGGCCACTTTGATATTAAATATGAAATTTTGTCTTCACCAAAATCACATGTTGTTGCAGATTTCTTGGCAGAATTTCCTTTAGAAGAAGATGAAGCGGTAGAAGAAATGATGGATGTAGAAGAAGAACACGGAGATCCAAAAGATTTATTAACAGAACCAAATAGATGGGAGATATTGGTAGATGGATCATCAAATGGAGAAGGCAATGGAGTTGGAATTGTTTTAACTTCGCCAGAAGGAATAAAGATGGCTTTTTCATCCAGATTGTAATTCGCGTCCACTAATAACGAAACGGAATATGAAGCTGTGATACATGCCTTAAAATTCGCAATAGAAATGAAACTAGCAAATGTTAGGATCACTAGTGTTTCGCAGCTAGTTATTCGCCAAATAAAGGGAGAGTATACTAAAAATGAATCATCCTTGAAGAAATACAAGAAGCTCGTTGAAGAATTGTCAGCGAAAATCCCAAAAATAAAATGGAGGCACATTTCAAGGAAGGATAACAAACTCGCAGACGCTTTTGCTTTCATCTCAAGCATGATGACAGATCCAACTGCGAGATGCATAAAAATACAAACACTTCTGTCACCATCAATCAATAAAGAAGAAGAAGAAGTGGACGTGATGATAAAAAACGGTGAAGAAGAAGAACAAGCGAACAATATCACAGATTGGAGAACGGAACTTCATGCATATTTGGTGAAAGGAGAAACACCAAGAAATAGATTGGAAACACACAAGTTAAAAAGACGCGCAACGAATTATGAATTAAGAGATGAGTTGTTATACCGAAAATCCTTTAATGGACCATCACTCAGATGTTTGACACGAGAGGAAGGAGAAAAAAGTGCTAAAAATGTTACATAGTGGGGATGCTGGCAATCATAGCGGGGGAAGATCTTTGGAACATAGAGCAAAAATGCAAGTCTATTACTGGCCATACATGAACGAAGATGCAAAATAAATATCAAGACGTTGCGAAGATTGTCAGCGGCATGGAAAGAAAATACATGCACCTAGAGCACCATTGTCATCTTCAAACTGTGTATGGCCTTTTGGAAAGTGGGGCTTAGAAATTGTGGGGACATTTTTACCAGGTTCTGGACAAAGAAGATACTTAATAGTCGCAACAGATTATTTCACAAAATGGACAGAAGTGAAGGCAGTACAGCATATTCGCGATAAAGATATCTTTACATTCATATTCGAAAATATCATTTGCAGATTCGGAATTCCTGCGCAGTTGGTATCTGATAATGGGAAACAATTTGAAGGACAGAACATAGAAATGTTACTTAATGCATTTAAGATAAAATGTGGAAAGTCTAATCCTTTGTATCCACAAGCTAATGGATAGGTAGAAGCAACAAACATAACAGTTGAAGATATATTAAAGAAGAAATTGGAAGGACATCACAGAGCATGGTGCGAACAAGTACATAATGCAGTATGGGCTTATAATACAACTAGAAGAGAAGTTACTGGAATGTCACCTTTTGTTTTAACATACAGAGTTGAAGCGGTGTTACCAACAGAAGTTGTTATTCCGACAACAAAGAGAGAAGCTTGGGAGAAAAATCTTAGTGCGGGTTTGATCTTAAACAAACTTGATGAATTAAAAGAAAGAAGAGAAAAAGTTTTACAACATATGGAGATTCAGCAAAGATTAGCCCGAGAGTATAATAAACGTGTCAAAGTACGTGAATTCCAACTGAGAGATTTAGTTATGCGAGAGACACCAATATATCAGCGAGAAAATGGTGGAAAATGAGCGAAAAAATGGGAGGACCTTACATCATTAAGGAGATAGTTGGAACATGAGCTTATAGATTAATGGATCCAGAAGGTAGAGATGTTGGTCACAGACTTGACAGACCATGGAACAGGTTGTACTTAAAAAGATATTATCCATAAGAATCTTTGAGAAGTTATGGATTCTGAAATAATTGCGATATTATTCATATCAAAACAAGATCATGATGTGCAAAACTTTCGCAGAGATAATCACAGAACAATGACATAAAAGAAAGGGACGAACCTTTATGGCGTACACCTTAGTTCGCAAATAAAATTTCGCAAGAGGCAAATGTAAGACCTAAAGTACGTCATATAAGGGGGTACCTGTTGCATGGCTCAGGGAAAGTCTACACCGCCACCGGAACCTGAGTCATGGAGATTTGGGGTCAATAAAGCCCATCCGGGAGAGGCACCTTGGATTCTCAGCTTAAGCATATGACTTAGGTTGGGAGACTAAGGTAATAAGGACTCTCCCAAGGAGTGCAGATCTGATCAAGGCGCAGAGGTACACGGTTGAGTCAAGGGTGCCAGGGGCTTTTGAAGCGTACTTTTCCATTCTTGATAATTCTTGGCTTATACTGCACTCGGCCTGAAGAAAACCCCACTTAGGGTGAAGTCTCGTAACCATAATCCCTATAGGTAAAAGGGATAAGAGGCTGCGAAAAAAACTGGTTGTTGTTAAGACTGGATGGGAGGAGCTAACCTTGTACGGTAGAAGTACGCCTCCTTGAAGGGGCAACCAGGGGGGAGATAAGGGCGACACCCTCCATTAGGGAGCTGATAAGTATCTTAAGACGCAAATGTCATGAGGCCTTTTATTCGCAAGGGTATTAAGGCTTGTCGTATTTGTGCAACAATCCTGAAGAGGCAATAATACAAAAGAAAAAGATAAGACGAGATCAATGGGTTTTCGCATGAAAGTGCGAAGACGTCCTGCGATTTCGTCGCAAGACGGCAATGTCATGGGGCTTTATTTTCGCAAGAATATTTAGGTCTGTCATATTGTCGCAACATTCCTGAAGAGGCCACAATACAAAAGAAAAAGTTAAGGAAAGATCAATGGGTTTTTGCATAAAAGTGCAAGGACGTCCTGCGATTTTGTCACAATGACAAGATGTTGCATAATAAGACCTTTAATTAGGAAGGCAAAATAAGACCACATGACAAAAAAAATATTTATAAGTATTCATAACAGATTATTTTTCGCAAGAAAGATAATGAGAGGCAAGTATGGGAATCAATAAATTAGAGGCATTATTTTTCTCACCAGCAAAATACTAAAAGGGAAAATTGATTCCAAAGTTGGTTGAAGAATATTATTCGCAAAAAGTAATAAATACAAGACAATTCAAGAAGTTAGAACTAGATAAGAATCTCATGCTTCAGTATTAATTCCACTAGAAGGAGATAATAGACGTTCTTCGCCAATGTTCTCATTATCGCCAGCCTCTCCTTCATTTCGATTCTGATCTTCTCCTTGATTAGCACCTTGGTTATCGCCAGCAATTACTTCTTCATAAGGGATTTCTCTTTCGTTTTCATTTTGATTAAAACCAGCAGATGCTTCCTTAGAAGGAATTTCTTCTCCATCTTCCAAAAAATTATCCTCAGCACCACTTTCATAATCATAATCACTGTCAGCAGGACGAGGAACTTCATCATTATATACTTCCAAAGGTTCGATTGATGTAGGAGGAAGAGATTTAGACAATAAAATATCATTTACAAGGACTTCAGCCTGGAGATGAACTTGACGAAGAAGTGCTCTCTGATGATTCCTATCTTGAATGTCCTTAAAATAAGCAAGATAATCAAGTCTTCTTTCTGCTCGGTCGCGAGAACCAGTAAGGACAGAGACGAGTAATGCATTTTATTTGCGAATTTTGGGAATATTTAGCCTCCAAAACAGAAAGGGAGGAATGAAGATTCTTCTCAGACTCTGCGAAAGGTAGAATACAAAAATTCAATAAGATGAAGAACTCAAAAATATATGACAAAGAAAAGATAGTTAAGGCAGTCAAACTATTATGACTACCTTCCTTTTGCGAAATAAGGTGTTGAATCAAGGTCAGACAACTATTCTCCCAACGGTCCATTGCGTCATAAATTTATCTCCAACTAAACCTTTAAGTCGAGACTGAAGATTTTGCACTTTATAAATAAGAAAGGCATTTTTCTTCGCAAGAGAAGAATACGATTCTTCTAATTTGGAATATTGTTCTTTAAGTTGATTCGCCTTTACACTTAAATATATTCTACCTTGAATGAGTGTATCTCTTTCAGCAATAGATGACTCTGTTACTTCTTTAAGTTCATTTCTCAAAGAGCGAAGAGATTGTTCTTGGTCATCACTGAAGAATGCTAAGTTGTTGCGAAGATATCGCCATGTTGTTTAAACAAGTTCGTTTCTCTTGAGATAAGGTTTTATTCTCATCTAGTAAAGTTTCCATCCCTAAATTAGCTTTAGTTAAAGAATAAGAAAGGCGAGATATTTCATTACTTAATAATTCTTGCCTCTGAACTAATTGGGTATTTTTATTGGTAAGATTATTTATATGATCAAGAGAATATGAATAAAGGTTATATAATTGGTTATATTGATCCATCAAAATCTCTTTATCAACACGGGCTTCTTCAACAGCAGATTCAAATTGATATCTCTCCATTATTCGTTTCTGGTTTAAGGCTTAACATGTGAAAGAGGGATTTCAAGGATAATTAAATATGGGAAGGATAAAACCATTAAAAAGGCAAATTGAAGACACAGATAAGAAAATCATACCTCTCAATTCATCATTCTTCTTGCGAAGGTTGTCATGATCCAACAAAACATTCTGAAGCTTTTGATTTTCGAGACGAAGAGCATTGCACTCTTTTTCCAAAGCTGTTTGCGAAGCAGCTCTTTCAGAATCGAAATACTTACTCAGAATTTCGCACATACTAGACTTGACATGATCAATGGAAAACTTCTTTCCATCATCCAGGACTTTAGACAAAACTTTGAAAGCAATATCTATTCCTTCCACGGTTTCTTTCGAAAAGGGAAGAGACTCAGGTAGAGAACTGGCAATAATATAAGGTTGAGAAACATTATCAATAGGAAGAGAAGAAGTTTCATTCACAGAAGGATCAATAATGGGGGTTTCAATCATTGAAAGGTCAGTTGAAGAAATGAAGTCTGAGGTGGATATGATGGTTTATCTTGCGAAGATGTCGCAGGAGATTTAGAAGAGATAAGTAAGTGGAATGGAACAGAGGTTTCAACAGTTTTAAGGTGGCGATATTTCTTGAGAGGTTTATTGACATCCTTATCACCCTGCGAATTATAATCCAGATAAGAAACAGAGGCAACAATATTATTATTAGAAAAGAATAATGTTTTTTACTACCCTGTGATTCGCAGACTTTCTTTTATGCACAACAATCTTATGTTGCGGTTTGGGAATATTGGGGTTATGAACCGTAAATTTAGTGTTGGAGGCGCTTTTGCTGAAATAACAAGAGTATGGGAATCACATAAACAACATCAAATAAGGCAGTAAGCAAGATCAATTTCAGCAAAACCCATACGGAAGAAAAAAGAAAACTAACCTTGATGAATCCATGGAAAACACTAGAAGGAAGATTATTTCGAAGAAAATTACGAATGATGAAGATCTACAGAGGGAACAGTATGAAGATGAAAAAGAACTTAAAAAGATTAAAAGAAGAAGAAAGAGAAAAGTTACAATAATGGAATTTGCAGAAGAACGATGAAGTTGCAGAGAGAAAATAAAAAGAAAGAAAAAGAGAATGAGAAAGAGTATATATAGAGGAAAGTTTTTCTCGAAAAGATAAACACGATAAATGCGGAAAGATATGAGCGATTAAAAAACAGCAGTTACAAAAGACGTGTCAAGAAACAGATGGGAAAAAGGATACGTGTGATAAATGCAAAATATGAAATGATGGATAACTGCGGCATTTCTCACATCATTCTCTACTTCGCAGAGAAGATATGAGAAGAGGCAAGATGTGGGATCAGAATTTCGCAGCAATAATATCTCAGCGAAATTATCAACAATACAACACAACATCGTCGCAGAACAATTTCAGAAACGATATAATAAACGACGTCAGATAAAATCATGAGAAAGATGTAATGGTCCTGCGAAAATTAGAGAGTTTGCGAGATTAACATTTGTAAGGTTGCGAGAATGTCGCAAGCCATATCCAAAAATAAAGGACAGATTAGCTGTCATCCACTATGTATTTCTCTATAAATTGTAGTTCAATGGTGAAGGAAGAGAGGGAGATCTTTTTTGAGTAAGAAACAAGTAAATATGAGAGAAAAAGTCTAGAGCAGAGGTTATTCTTCATTCCTTTATCTTTTCTTGTAAGATTATTCAAAGATTCATCAATAAAATTAAGATTCTAAATCTAAAAATGAGTTGAGTATTAATGAAATCATATGAGGGGTGTAGTGTAGGATTTCCTGCAACTACAGGAGTTTCTGATTTCTTTGTTGGTGCGCAAAGAACGGAGTTTATAACCAATTGAGCTTTAAAAGCAATTGAGGTATGTTTGATGAACTATTTGTAGTTATTGCAGTGATCAAATAATGGCATTCTAAATTGAATAAGTTTATTGTTCAATCTTAGAATAAATTTTAGGGAAACAAGATATTAAGAATTATTGTGTATGACAATAAAAATGTGACTCATATAAGTTTTGAACTTATGAGATGAAATTTTATACGAACCCAAAACCGAAATAATTAGAAACCTAATCAAAAAAAATGTGAATATCAACTCTCACCAAGAAATGAACATAATATTGATTATGAGATTATTTGCTAATCTTGCATGGCATTGCAAGGATATCAAATGTTATTAACAACGCTTTTCAAGCTTAGCTAAAGTGAACTATGGATACGGTGAGAGGTTGATATATATTGGTGTTTTACACCATATTTGTTTTGATAGGTTATGGTTCAAAAGTTGAACCTAATCATTTTGAAAGAAAGTGGCGTAGAGATATACTCACATCACTAGGACTTTCGGTATTGGTATAGCCTAAAAGTTTACTTTGGGTAGAACAATCTTGTTAAAAATATATCTAGTTTCCAAGATGTTCATATCTTGTTATAAACAAGAGTGAGGTAAGAAATTTGTTGAATTTGATCATTGCACTGCTACAAATGATAAGTTATGGATAAAATGTTTGAATATAATATTACAATTTTATCATAACATAAATTGAATTTTTAATATTTGAATATGAGATTTTGTCATGCTTTTTAAGAAATCAATGAGTTAGTGATGAATATGAGCATGTTATATTTTCTTTTGAACATGGTGAATTTTTGAGTAACATGTATGTAATTCTTACCTAACTCATAAAAGCATGTACATTTTCAAATCTTACGCAACTTGCAATGGTATTGGATGAAATAAAGTATTTGAGAATTTTATAGAGATGCTTCGAGTAACTTTTCTTGATATCAAATATGTTTTTTGAGTAGTGAATATTATGCAATGTTGCTTTCAAGAAAATTGTTTGAATTTTTCTCTATATTATGGAAAACGTTTTGGGTTTAGATCATTGGTTTATTAGTTTTTCACAATTTTTGGGATCTTTGGATATTGTTTTGAAATTCTTGTTTGAGTCAAAAAATAGTGGGGATTCCATACCCTATGTTTTAACAGCTTTGATTTAAATTAGAGGAACTAGAAAAATGAAGGTGACAAGTAATTCACTAAAAATGAACCTAGAAAAACATATATAGTGAGACTAAATTTTAGTCATGAATATTTTATTGTTGGAAAATAACTTCTTATAGAGAGTAACTTTGTTCTTCAAACTATTAAATCTTTGGAAAAAAGTTTTTATGAGCCTATTATTTTTAGACAAGCAAACAGAAAATTGTTGACTCTTGCATTCATGTCGCTAAATAACTTACATGCTTGTTTTGTTGATGTTGTTTCTACAATGTATGATTTTTTATAGTCAAAAGTAGAAATATATACTTTTGTGTAAGTTAAGGATGAGAATCTATGTAAACCAAGCATGGAAAACTGTGTAGTTTCTACAATAAAGGAAACCATATAAGTTAGATAAGTTATCATTTATATTCTAAAAAACAACTTTAAAACAATTTAAAAAATAAAAATTATTTACTTGATTCATTCGAATGATTTCAGAATTGATGAAAGTGAAATGCACATTACTCTTTGTTTTGTATGCATAAGTGATTTGTTGATTTTTTATTCTAACTTATATGATGAAAATGAAACTGAGAACATGCTTAGTTTTCTATTTGACATGAAAGACTTGAGTGAAGATGGTGTATATTTTTGAAACGAATATTTTCTTTCTTTGGATCAATTTTCATTTCAATGAAAATAGAATTTTTAAAAGAGACAGAAATATATATAGTCTTGACTGTAAACAAGTTTTTACTCATTTGGTTTAGTGCTAATGATTTTGAGATTGTGTGTGATTGCACTAGACATGAGTATGGTAGCTCAGTATGCTTCTTTGCTACGTGATTGACTATATATATATATATACATAAGTATTTTATGTAGCGGGGGTTTTATATTCAGATTCACCAATCCTAGTATGAAAAATTGGTAAAATATTGAGAAGGTTATGAGGTGTTTCAAACACATCTTACGCCTAGAAATACACTATCTAAATGGTTACCGCAATCCTTTAAGGATATTGCGAAGCTGATTGTACATCCTTTCAGTTGAATCCTTTAAGGGATTGAGCGATTCGATCCTCTAATAGATAGAGGAACAAACATATTAATCCAATGTGATAGTACCGCGGCTATTGCATGAATTGAGAACGTAACGACAACTATAAGAGTTGATTCTATGAGAATGTGGATTATATAGTGTTTGAAAAGAGTTGATTCTATGAGAGTATTCGTTAATCCTTTGACGAAAGTATTAATAAGAAGATGTGAATACATCTTATGGGATGAGGTTGATGCTCATTGAGATTGAGTCATTTATGATGGATACCCAACCTAGAAATAGGTTCAAAGGGATTAGACGAAGTCATTGATGATATGGAGATGCGAGAATCATGCTTTTGAAGAATCCATCCCACGGCATGACATCCTGAAACGAGTAAAGGTTGAGTTTAGTTTTTTATTCTAAATTTTTAAACTCTTAATGATGTTTATATCTCTATTTAGAGTGGGGTACTTTCAAGAGTACTCTTGATAAACTCACCTATATGAATCTGAAAGTGGGGCCTCTTTCTATGAGAATATGGGAAGTTCTCTAGATCATTCATTAAACTGAGATACAAGCGCAGGGCCGTAATGTGCTGGCTTTAGACTTTACACTAGTATAGTCGTGTGTGTTAAGTAATCTTTTTATCTCCTAGAGTTCAAGACTTATGTTCACTCTATGGTCAGATTTTAAGAGAGCTTATTAACACTACGTAAAGGTTCAAGTCGCCAGACACCTTTACTTATGCACAACTCTATACGTTCTTGCTCAATGTTTTCAAAATATAAGTGGGGAATTGTTGGGAATATATATTTATAACATAAATTTATTTCCTAATAAATAAAAAGAAAGTTTTTAATAGCATTTAACTTTCTTAAATTAAAAAAATAATTTTGTTAACATTAACTTTGACCGTTACATATTTCTGGTTTTTAATAGTGTTAACTCCACCATAATAACATTTTTTAATAACATTTTAAATGTTTTGAAACTCTTGACTATAAATCAGAATTTTGGTTGAAAAAAATAAAAAAGAGAGATGAATGTTCTTTAATGTTTTAATTTTTTGATGTAAAGAATTGGGAGAGTTGCAGAAGCCTTTTTCTTATGTGAGAGTTTTCTATTATGTCTGTTGAGTTTATTAGAAAATGAATTTTTGTGAGAAAGAAAAACAAGTGTGTGATCATCCTTAGTTTTTCTAAAGGGTTTCTGAGCAAGAATAAAGTGTAAAAGTTTCACATCCTATCAACGTGCAAGAGTGATTGTGTAAGAGATTAATCTCGGCTATTTTAGCCTGGGGACAACGCGTAATTGAAGAACTGCTTGCACAATCTTGGGCAGAGCCGCGAAACGTCTTAAAGAAAGCGACCTAGTCCGTGACTCATCCATAACAATTGTTTCGTGTTTGATTTTTATTTGTTGTGCAGGCATAATTCAGCAATTATTCCAACAATTTTAAGACGATTTATTCTGCCATGGATACCAAAAGAAAACAATTGCTCAAACGCGATAAGTATCATTGTTTTATTTTGTTTGATAAAATTATAACGGTATATTTTTTTCTTTAAAGTTTGAACATGATGCTTGAGATTTTAGGTAACCTGATACCTAGAGTGAATTTTATGTCTAATATTGGTGGACTAGGATTGTAACATGGTTGATATATTTTTCATGAGTTTTCAGCATAATATATATATATATATATATATATATTGTTGAAGATACACAAACGTTAGAGTTTTATATGCATCTCTTTAAAGAAAATGAATTGGGTATTGAAATTTTAACCGGGTGCATTAGACATCATGAGAATCATTCATGTCAAATTTCAAAATTTTTCGAGTCTGGATAGTAATTTTTAAAGTAGTTAGAAAACTACATAACGTATCTGAAAAATTCTGACGGGCAGAAAATTAATCCTGATTAAATCCGTTTTTCCTAATATTTGTGTGGAAAATTTGAATACATGTGTCACACAAAACTTGTAGATCAGGAACTTATATTTAAAACCCTTTTTGAAATTTTCAATTTGGATATTTAGTTTGAGAGATTTGGTGATTTCAAAATCGTTGTGTATGTTTGTCCAAAATATGAAACATGATACTTGAGATTAGAGATGTAAGAAATTACTTTAAAGATCATGTTTTGATTCTAGTACTTCGTACTCTTGTTTCGGTATTGGAAAGAAATATTATTGTTAGCAATCAAACTAGTGCACCACATATGTTTGATAAAACGCTTGATAGAGAGTTATAAATATATGATGTTGTAACTATATAACTTTGAATCTTTGTTTGACAATTAAGAGAAACTTGGAGTATTATATTAGTTGATTTTTAAGTAATTATGTAAGTGTATACCTTCTTATGTTTTGGTTTCAAATGCTCACACGTACGTGATTGTGACAGGTGAAAATTCACTTACTTGAGCAAGTTTTTAGTTTCCAATGAAATAAAAATTGTGGGAGACTAATCAATATGAGGAGCAATGGAGTTTCTGATTTCTTTGTTGGTGCGCAAAGAACGGAGTTTATAACCAATTGAGCTTTAAAAGCAATTGAGGTATGTTTGATGAACTATTTGTAGTTATTGCAGTGATCAAATAATGGCATTCTAAATTGAATAAGTTTATTGTTCAATCTTAGAATAAATTTTAGGGAAACAAGATATTAAGAATTATTGTGTATGACAATAAAAATGTGACTCATATAAGTTTTGAACTTATGAGATGAAATTTTATACGAACCCAAAACCGAAATAATTAGAAACCTAATCAAAAAAAATGTGAATATCAACTCTCACCAAGAAATGAACATAATATTGATTATGAGATTATTTGCTAATCTTGCATGGCATTGCAAGGATATCAAATGTTATTAACAACGCTTTTCAAGCTTAGCTAAAGTGAACTATGGATACGGTGAGAGGTTGATATATATTGGTGTTTTACACCATATTTGTTTTGATAGGTTATGGTTCAAAAGTTGAACCTAATCATTTTGAAAGAAAGTGGCGTAGAGATATACTCACATCACTAGGACTTTCGGTATTGGTATAGCCTAAAAGTTTACTTTGGGTAGAACAATCTTGTTAAAGATATATCTAGTTTCCAAGATGTTCAACTTGTTAATAACAAGGTGTTCATATCTTGTTATAAACAAGAGTGAGGTAAGAAATTTGTTGAATTTGATCATTGTATTGCTACAAATGATAAGTTATGGATAAAATGTTTGAATATAATATTACAATTTTATCATTACATAAATTGAATTTTGAATATTTGAAATATGAGATTTTTGTCATGCTTTTTAAGAAATCAATGACTTAGTGATGAATATGAGCATGTTATATTTTCTTATGAACTTGGTGAATTTTTGAGTAACATGTTTGTAATAATCTTACCAAACTCATAAAAGCATGTACATTTTCAAATCTTACGCAACTTGCAATGGTATTTGATGAAATAAAGTATTTGAGAATTTTCTAGAGATGCTTCGAGTAACTTTTCTTGATATCAAATATGTTTTTTGAGTAGTGAATATTAGGCAATGTTGCTTTCAAGAAAATTGTTTGAATTTTTCTCTATATTGTGGAAAACGTTTTGGGTTTAGATCATTGGTTTATTAGTTTTTCACAATTTTTGGGATCTTTGGATATTGTTTTGAAATTCTTGTTTGAGTCAAAAAATAGTGGGGATTTCATACCCTATGTTTTAACAGCTTTGATTTTAAATTAGAGGAACTAGAAAAATGAAGGTGACAAGTAATTCACTAAAAATGAACCTAGAAAAACATATATAGTGAGACTAAATTTTAGTCATGAATATTTTGTTGCTGGAAAATAACTTCTTATAGAGAGTAACTTTACTATTAAAAATCTTTGGCAAAAAGTTTTTATGAGCCTATTATTTTTAGACAAGCAAACTGAAAATTGTTGACTCTTGCATTCATGTCGCTAAATAACTTACATGCTTGTTTTATTGATGTTGTTTCTACAATATATGATTTGTTATAGTCATAAGTAGAAATATATACTTTTGTGTAAGTTAAGGATGAGAATCTATGTAAACCAAGCATGGAAAACTGTGTAGTTTCTACAATAAAGGAAATCATATAAGTTAGATAAGTTATCATTTATATTCTGAAAAACAACTTTAAAACAATTTAAAAAATAATTTTTTTTACTTGATCATTCGAATGATTTCAGAATTGATGAAAGTGAAATGCACATTACTCTTTGTTTTGTATGCATAAGTGATTTGTTGATTTTTTATTCTAACTTATATGATGAAAATGAAACTGAGAACATGCTTAGTTTGCTATTTGACATGAAAGACTTGAGTGAAGATGGCGTATATTTTTGAAACGAATCTTTTCTTTCTTCGGATCAATTTTCATTTCAATGAAAATAGAATTTTTAAAAGAGACAGAGATATATATAGTCTTGACTGTAAACAAGTTTTCACTCATTTGGTTTAGTGCTAATGATTTTGAGATTGTGTGTGATTGCACTAGACATGAGTATGGTAGCTCAGTATGCTTCTTTGCTACGTGATTGATTATATATATATATATACATAAGTATTTTTTGTAGTGGGGGTTTTATATTCAGATTCACCAATCCTAGTATGAAAAATTGGTAAGATGTTGCGAAGGTTATGAGGTGTTTCATACACATCTTACGCCTAGAAATACATTATCTAAATGGTTACCGCAATCCTTTAAGGATATTGCGAAGATGATTGGACATCCTTTCAGTTGAATCCTTTAAGGGATCGAGTGATTCGATCCTCTAATAGATAGAGGAACAAACATATTAATCCAATGTGATAGTACCGCGGCTATTGCATGAATTGAGTATGTAACGACAATTATAAGAGTTGATTCTATGAGAATATGGATTATATAGTGTCTGAAAAGAGTATTCGTTAATCCTTTGACGAAAGGATTAATAAGAAGGTGTGAATACATCTTATGGGATGAGGTTGATGCTCATTGAGATTGAGTCATTTATGATGGATACCCAACCTATAAATAGGTTCAAATGGATTAGACTAAGTCATTGATGATATGGAGATGCGAGAATCATGCTTTTGAAGAATCCATCCCACGGCATGACATCCTGAAACGAGTAAAGGTTGAGTTTAGTTTTTTATTTTAAAATTTTAAACTCTTAATGATGTTTATATCTCTATTTAGAGTGGGGTACTTTCAGGAGTACTCTTGATAAACTCACCTATATGAATGTGAAAGTGGGGCCTCTTTCTATGAGAATATGGGAAGTTCTCTAGATCATTCATTAAACTGGGATACAAGCGCAGGGCCGTAATGTGTTGGCTTTAGACTTTACACTAGTATAGTCGTGTGTGTTAAGTAATCTTTTTATCTCCTAGAGTTCAAGATTTATGTTCAATCTATGGTCAGATTTTAAGAGAACTTATTAACACTACGTAAAGGTTCAAGTCGTCAGACACCTTTGCTTATGCACAACTCTGTACGTTTTTGCTCAATGTTTTAACAATATAAGTGGGGATTGTTGGGAATATATATTTAAAACATAAATTTATTTCCCAATAAATAAAAAGAAATTTTTTAATAGCATTTAAGTTTCTTAAATGAAAAAATTAATTTTGTTAACATTAATTTTGACCATTACATATTTCTGGTTTTTAATGGTGTTAACTCCATCATAATAACATTTTAAATGTTTTGAAACTCTTGACTATAAATCAGAATTTTGGTTGAAAAAATAAAAAAAAGAGATGAATGTTCTTTAATGTTTTAGTTTTTTTATGTAAAGAATTGGGAGAGTTGTAGAAGCCTTTTTCTTATGTGAGAGTTTTCTATTATGTCTCTTGAGTTTATTAGAAAATGAATTTTTGTGAAAAAGAAAAACAAGTGTGTGATCATCCTTAGTTTTTCTAAAGAGTTTCTGAGAAAGAATGAAGTGTAGAAGTTTCACATCCTCTCAACGTGCAAGAGCGATTGTGTAAGAGATTGATCTTGGTTGTTTTATCCTGGTGACGACATGTAATTGAAGAACTGCTTGCACAATCTTGGGCAGAGCCGCGAAACGTCTTAAAGAAAGCGACCTAGCCATAACAATTGTTTTGTGTTTGATTTTTATTTGTTGTGCAGGCATAATTTAAAAATTGTTCCAACAATGTTGACGACAGATTATAAGTCAGTATCGTCTTTACTGTCATTGACAACATCAACAACATCAATATGTGATTGCCGTGAAATTATTAATCGGACGGACTACCCTTCCATGTTTCAAGATTTTGATAAAGTTGAGTGTCTTTATTCGGTGACGAATTTGTGCTGGATACGTACTATTAAAAATAATCGCGAAGAATTTTATATTTGGAATTTGACAACGAAAGCGTGCCAGAAAATACCCATGGAAAGAGAGATAAACAGAAACCATTATATACATGGATACAGATTGAGTTATGATTACAAGACTGACGATTACAAATTGGTAAGGGTTGTTATCGACTTGGATTCAAAGTGCTCTACTGTTGATGTTTATACGTTAAGCTCAAATTCCTGGAAAGACCCTCAAAGCACACCTTACTGCATACTTTACATGAGACCATTTAATTATGGAGTGCTCTTCAAAGGAGGTATGCATTGGCTTGTGATTACCTTAAGAACACGATCAAATAGTCTGGTATGTTTTGATATGGTCAATGAGAGATTCCAGGAGGTGGCACTACCATAAGAACCTATGCCATATCGAAACGAACCATTGAAAAAAGGTATGTATAAAATAAATGTGGTAGAATTTGGTGGTTGCCTATCTTTAGTTTTTCATGTTTTTAATGTCCGCGTTGATATATGGATGATGCAAGAATATGGGTTGAAAGAATCTTGGGTTAAAAGTTTCTCCACTACGTTGGGAAGTATAACTAGTAGCACGTTTACACGGTTAATATGGAATTTTAAAAATGATGAGACTTTATGGAAGGTCGATCATGGGAATATAATTTTATATGGCCCAAACAACAAAATTTATAGAAAATTGGTGTGGGATTCTGATTTTTCTAAATGCGTAACTGTGGCAGACAATATGGTCGGTTTACACTCACTTCTACCACCCGATGAAGGTACCAGAACTTCTTTGATGGTTATTATGTGTGTTTCCTAGGTGGCAACACAAATAACACATCTCATTCTTAGTTTTCCTTAAATTTCGGGGGTAAAAAAATTCATCTCCAATCTTGTTGTTGGTGATCTTTTTTTGATCAAATGTAAATTTCATTCTTAGTAGTTTTAAGATTTTATTAGAACTAAAAAATAGTTATTTAATACATTATAATTAATTTTAGTTAAGCAAAAGCTTACTAGTTAGACGTTCACCTTGAGGATGTCAACTAAAAATTTAACCATGTCATCTTCACATTGATTTAAGAAGTTGAGGTTGGAGAATTTTTTTTAAAGAAAGTGAATATCTATCTTACATGGATGTAGATATTTATTTTCACATACATTTCATTGGAGAAAATCTTATGCGGAATAAAGGATGTCTAAGAGAAAGCTAATGGAAATTCAATTCCCTAGTTACATGGGCTCGTAGAAGCAACTCTTCTTGAAAGAGGTGTTTTTCTAAAAATAAAAACTTGAAAATTGACATTCAAATAACTTTTCTTTTTTATTTTAGTTTGTTTTACTATTAGTTTTTGGTTTTGCTATTAGTTTTTGGTTTTGCTATTCATTAACTGATAATAAAAGTTGCAAAAGGCAATACAGAGCTGATTCAAGATGGGTGTCTTGTCTATTCTATTATATAGCACCTTTGTTATAGGGAGGGGCTTTTGAGATCAAGGGAGTGGAAAATTCGGGACCAACTCACTGATTTAACAATGAGTCACACTTTTATATTTTTTTGACCAATATATCCTTAGAAAGTCTACTCAGTAGATATTGATACTTTAACCCACTGAATCATTAGTTTCCCTGTCAACAAACAAAATCCCTAAAATCTCAATTTCTTTTATGCTCATCAAATGTGAAATCATGGGGATTTTGGATACATTGCTGCTGAAACCTATCTCAAAAAAAGTTAAGAAGATTTTGACAGGTGAATATAAAGATTTTAAAGGCTGGGAAGATAACAGTCGACCCTTAACAATTATGTTTCCATTCTGTGAATTTCTTTCATGAAATGTACCTGAGTTTGCCGGAATCAAGGAATCCCAAGTACCCAAACGATCAAAATATGATTTTCCCTTATTTTTATGTATGTATATAAGAAAAAAATGAGTCTGTAAAACCTCCGTTCTTTTGTACCAGTAGGAGAGAAATCTAAAATCCGCGTTCATGGTTCGAAAAGTGAACTGAAAATTTCTCCACATTATATAGAACAGTGAAACTTAACATTGCACTGTTGTTTAAGTTGGAGTGAAACTCAACGTTTCACTCCAAGCTAGTAGTGGTGAAAAGGAACTTTTCACTTTAACCAGAGTGTTGGTGAAAGGCATTATTTCTTTGCCATTTCAGTGACGGTGACATATATATTACGTTTTACTGTCTTTTTTTTCTTTCTTCCTCCAATTTTTGTTTGGTTGTCTCAGTGTACTAATATCACACTTAATTTGAACATTCAGGTTGTTCCATTTGCTACTCTCCCTAGGAATAAAAAAACTCATCCGATACCTATATCTTCAGTGTCCTCCAAACATCCCGATTTTAAGGAATATTTTCAGAGACTGAATGGTTTTGATTCTAGAGAAGGGGTACTTGGGAAGCATGAATAAATATGAACATTTTGACAGGGACCAAAGAACTACCAATGGTTCGTCTTGATGAGTTATGGTTTATATGATGTTCAACACATCTGTTTTGTGAAGGGCACTTCTCAGATACTTGTGAAATGCATATATTAATCAGTATATATAAACTTAACTTTTTGTGTTACCAGAATCTCTATATTCTAAATTTTTGGTTGAAAAGGGGAAAATAAGAGGATGTGTTTTTTTTTTCGTTTTGTCTGGGAAACGAGAAATGTAAAATACGAAGAGAATTCACTAAAATTTTGTAAGCGAAAAAGCTGGTGTATTTGTTTGTTTCACGTTTTGTCTCGAGAGCAAGAAATGCACATTTCTCGATTACCAGATACAAACGTGAGTTCCATAAAATTCCTTAACCAAAAGCAGGTAGATGAGTTTGTTTCACCTCGCGTCTGGAGAGCGAGAAATGCAGATTTCTTGTTTACCAGGTACGACGTGAATGCAAAATGTTTAGTCCAAAACAAGTACTACTTTGTTAATTTCAATGAAAGGCATTGCTATTGGTGGATGAGCCAATATAAGTATGTTTAACAAGATGTTCGTACGTAGTATTAAGTCAAGCAGGTGTAATTAGGAAAGAAAATACTTAAAATACAGAAGATTGACAAAGAAATACGTAACATAAAGTCAGTTCTTGCGCTTCTTCTGTTGGGGTGCCAAAACTTCCAATAGACACATTCTCGTCATAATCAGGGAAAAGATCTTCCGTAAGGTCGTCAAGTTTTTCACGAAATCAAGTTCAAGACTTCTTTCCGACTGTATTGGTACGTACAATGAAGCTCGAGGATTACATTCCTCATATCCACCCTCTATTTTACGCCACTCGAGAGTCGGAAAGTGATCATAAGTCCATATCTAGTACATATAATATTAGTGATCATATATAAATCCATATCTAGTACATACAATATTTACATTAGTTTCATTATTAACAATATAATATAGGAGAAGACATGAAAAAAGAGATAGTTACCTGAATGATAGTCATACAACCATCCATGGAATACACCTCAGGAGAAGCATTCATAAGAGCACGATCAATCTTGTCATCTCCATACTTGATTAACGAATACAAACCACTCTTTTTTACATAATCTTGAATTTCGACACACTCTTTATCAATAGGCCATTTTGTTTTGACCATATCTTGGTGTTGATGGAGTTTAAGCAATGGTATTAGGTTTTGTTTTAGATTCTACCGAGAAAATAAACAAATTAATCACAAAAAATTACCGCGAAAATACCATAATAGCTAAACAATTCAACATACCTCATTTTCCCACACTAATCGCGCAATGTGGTCTCTATAATATGATAGAAGGCGTGGATTAATAGGTTGCCCGGGGATATTATCTTCCCTGCCTTTTTCCTTTTTAACTAGAAGAATCTCTTCCAATATCAACATCAACCTCTCTGATATTCTCTTCATCTTCCTCGTCAATATTCTCTTTATCTTCCTCGTCAATATTCTCTTCATCAAACTCATAACCATCCTCGTTATCATCTTCATAACAATTATCTTCATCCTCTTCATCGCTCCTACTATCCCCTATATTACTCCCACTAGCATCATCACTCTCTTCCACAATATCTTTTTCCACCTCTTCCACAGTATCTTCATTACATAGACGATCACCCCTTCGAATTGATGTTGATGACTTTTTCGTCGACCTTTCGGGAAACCTAAAACATCATGAGATGTAGTGAACACATGGTATTGGTTATCTTAAATATCTAGATATTTGATACCTTCCTATACCGGCAAGAAATCGCAAAATTGGTGAACTTCAAACTTTTTGTGGAATTGAAAAGGGGCGTTACTAATTCAATCAAAACTTTACATAATCATTTATGATAAGATAACCTAAAACTTACATGATCTTAATCCTTGAATAAACATTCATCATAAAATTAAAAAAAAAAAATCAAAACCACTTGAAACCTAAAAATTATCTAAGAGTAAGTAAATAAATAGTAACCACACTTCATGAACAGTATAAAAGCAACAATCAATCTCAAAAAATTCATACTTAACGAATTTTCTAATGAATTTCAGTGATGAATTTTGGATTTTAAAAATAATAAATAAAAATTTCTAATTTTAGATTCAACTTACTTAGAGAGATCTTGTGAAGATGATTTCGTTTCTTCATAGCGTCCCATAATTTTTTAATCCTGATACATATGTTTCCGTTAGGATTTTTCAGAAGATATGAAAATAAAATTCTAGGTCATACTCTGTTCTTCAGAGTTCGGAAGAATAAGAAGCAAAGTGGAAAATAAGTTTTTGTCTTCGAAGTTTTGAAACGTGTAAGGGATTTGCGTGAGGACAATTTTTTCCGATTCATTGAAAATTATTGGATGGATCGTTTTAGGTGAGTTGGTCACGAGTTTTTCACTCCCTTGATCCAATAACCTCCTCCCTATAACAAAAGTGTTATATAAAGCCAACTATGCTTAGTTGAAGCTGCAACTTTTTATTCCATATTAATCCTTGCAAATATTTTGTTCACATCCTTTTTATACATTTGTCCAAAGGTATCTTAGGTATTGAGGATTGAGTTTACTCTCTAACATTTTTTTGTTGCAGAACTTTTATTCAAAATAAAACCAAGAAACCAGGAGAACTCTCCAGAACCTCCCAAGACCACCCTCAAGAACACTCCCAAAAGGGCCAAAATCCAATTCCCACCGTGTACAAAAACCAAATCTCATTCTCCGATCCCCGTTACCATGAAAAATAACTTTCTCAATGCAACCTAATATACAAAAAAAAACAAACTCTCTCTCTCTCTTTGTGATTTTGGTGTGATTCTAATGGCGGAAGTATAGATGGAAGGAGAAATTGAAAAGTTGTTCTTAATAGAGTTGCTTGGATTCTTTTGTTCGATTAGAAATTTGGATATTCTGTAATTTTATAATGGTTCATGGGATATAGATTGATTCTTTTTCTCTTAGTTTTTTTCCTACGACTTTTACTTTTTGATGCGAATTTAACAAATGCATGATCAAATGCAGCAGTATCAAATAATCTATATCACCAGCACCTTTAAGCTCACAACAGGTATTTCTCATCTCCTAAATCTCAATCTCTCCAGCTGTTTCATTTCATTATATTGATTCGTGGCGTTCTGTATTCAGTTTCTGGAATGGAGGGATCGTATATCACCAAGTTGCGAGCTCAAATGTGGAGAATGTGCAAATGTGCAGAGCTGTCAATTTATAACCCGCCTTGCGGGTTGACCCTAACCCGGCCCGGCTTGGCTTGTTGTCTAAACGGGTAGAGTTAGGGTTGGCATATACAACCCTACTAGAAAACAAGCCGGGCTAGGACCAACCTGCGGGTTACCCGTCAACCCGTCAAAATTAATAAATATATCCCTCAATCCCACCAACTCTTTAAAATCCATGATTTGCAAACATATATTAGAATTAGTTAATTTTAAATCAATAAATAAAGCTAATTTTGGATCTACCCAAACAAATATAACAATTTTTAGATTTTAAATAATCAATCAATAAATTAAATTACAACTTAGATTCATCAATCACATATTTATTCGGGATGTCCTAAATTGATAAAAGGACTAGCATAATTTAAACAGTGAGTTAGTCTTACTCACATTAATTTAAACTTATAAAATGATAAAAAAAAAAAAAAAGTAAAATGCTTAGTTGATGTTAGGGTTCTCTGCCTAAGAAAACTAAAGCGCCGTAACCGGCTATATCGTTGATTAAGTGGCAACAAAAACGTCCACTTTACAACTCAGTGGTGGGGCTTCTAGTTAAACACCAAATTGACCTAGGTTCGACCTTTACTAAATGAATAATCCTAAACAATCCTAAATTTTAAATTTAATTTTTAAATTGATAACATTAACAAGCCAACCCGCCAACCCGTCAGGGTTGACCCGTCTAGGACTAGGGTTAGGATTTTGAGCTTGTTCGTGAATAGTACTAGGGCTAGGGTTGACCCTAACCCTAGTACGGATTGGCAAGCTAGGTCCGGGTTGAAACAATGATGGTATGTACTTGATTCATCTTTAAATGCAAAATCACAGATAACATAGTTTAACATTATTATAATTTTCCCTTTACCATATTATGAGGGTTTCAGTTAATTCATGCTCAACGAGATTTAGGCTTTCATTTGTAATTTCATCAATGTTGTTAATTATATCAAATCGGAAGAGCTTTTAACTTTTCTTTTTAATTTTGTAATAATGGTGTTTGGGGTTAGTGGTAATTGAATTATTGTCTCTACTTTTGATGGTCTATACAAATATCTTTATCACATAATAAATATATCCCTACTTTCTTTAAAAGAAATCAATTTCATTATCAATACCAACTTTACCCTCATATACTATCGATCTCACCAATTTTTTTTTCATTTTTCCAGATTCAGATCCAAACTCTCTCTCCTCTTCCACAAACAGCGACTACCTTCTTCGTCGCATCACCGCCATGCCAGCACCACCTCCACTTCCGCCATCACCTCTTATCACCATCAGTATCACCGCCTCCTTTAAAGAATTGATTTTGATCGTTTTCCTCTTTATTCAGCTACAAATCTCGAATCTGGTGATTGTTCAACGAGAAACAATGATGGTATGTACTTGATTTGCATTCCCTTCTCGAACCCTAGTTTTTTATTTCATTCTTCTTTAGATCGATAACAGATACAGGTAAAAATGATGAAATTGATGATGGAGATTTTAAGTTTGTTACTTGATTTTTCAGTTTAATTTATGATGATGTAGATATCGGTGGAATTGATGATTCAGATTTTGCGATGGTTCTGGTTGTATTTGATGATGTAGATGGAAGAAGGTTAAAACGATGTAATTGATGATGGAGATTGTGGTGGTTCTGGTTTGAATGATGGTTGTGGTGAGGCAAGAGTATTGAAATTGTTGATGAAGATAGTGGTAGTATTGGGTTTTGTGATGGTGGTGGTGGATATTTTGTGTGATTGTTGGTGTTGTTTGTGTTTAGCTTCAGATGGAGAGCTTGGTCTTGAAGTTGTTGTTGTTTATGAAGCTACAGGTGATGATCTATATGTTTTTACGGGATCAATTGTTGTTGTTGATCCCATTTAATGGATCAACTGTTGTTGTTGATCCAATTTTTTATGGGATCAACAACTGTTGTTGATCCATTTATGGGATAAACTCCTGCTGTTGATCCAATTTTTTAATGGATCAACTACTATTGTTGATCCTTTCAACAACATTTTCTTGGATTAGTATAATCATGCTTGTAGTTTAAATCATTTAAATTTCTTCCAATGTTGAACTTGTGGTGCAATGGTAGCATGACTGACTCCATGTTAGATGATGCGTGTTCGACTCATGCCAAGTTCACTCCATTTATATGGATCAACTTTCATTGTTGATCCATTTTAGGGGATCAACTACCATTGTTGATCCCATAAATTGGATCAACTACCGTTGTTGATCCCCTTAATTGGATCAACTTCTACTGTTGGTTCTATTTTTATTTGGATCAACTATTGTTGTTGATACAAAATATCTGAATCAGTAGTGGTGGCGGCGAAGGTGGCGGTGGTAGTGGCGGCGGACTAGTGGTGGTGGCGGCGACAGATTAGTGGTGGTGGAGGATTGTTGGTGGTGGTGAAGGAGTGGTAGTGGAATATTAGTGGTGGTGGCGGTTGGTAGGTGGTGGTTGTTGAACGGTGGTGGTGGAATGGTAGTTAAATGTTGTTGTTGGTGATGGTGGTGGTGAATGGGTAGAGGAAAAAATTTGTTCCATTTTTGAAATAAAGAAAAATATTATATGAATGAGGGCATTAATGTAATCTAATTTTAAGTGGATAATGTTATTAAAAAAAAGGGACATATTTATTATTGTATAAAGATATATATATATTTATTGGGTGTTAAAAGTAGGGATATATAAATAATGTACCCGTTGCGTTACATATTTCTATACTTGATTATGTGAATTTGGAAATTGATCTTGGGTTAGTTTTGATGTGGCTAATTTTCACCCCATTGCAGCTAATTTACAGGGTGTGATGATCAATCGTCTGTTTTGTCTACTTTCGTTCATAATTTTTTTTAAGTATTACTCGGAATTACAGTAGATATGAAAACTTTTGTCCTTTATTAAGTGAGCTGAATCTTTTTATGAAACTCTATGGTGGATACAGGAATTGATGCTTTCATCTCCGGTATAAAAATGATTACAAAAACATACATGGTGTGTGTATTTTTGCTGACTCGGTATGAGTCAGATATATATCATTCAGACCGTTTGTTTTTTAGTTTGAGGCTGATCTAATTAGCTAATTGATTCGGACTTATCTCTTGACTCAGGTTAGATCAGGGAACAAAATACCCTTGATTCATCGGACCACCACTGACTCGCATATTTTTTGAGTTAATCGCAAAACAAACACATTGAATCGGATACAGATGAGTTAGGTGATTACAGTAGATCCACGAGTCAATTCATAAAAATAAAATAAAACATGATGAGATCCGGTCAATTCAACAAAAATAAAATAAAACAGGAAGTTAGTCTTGATGGTAAATAGAACCTCAAATTTTTCTTCCTAATGTTTCTTGGAGAACTAAATTTTACTCCTGCCAATGTCATTTTTTTAATAGTTTACAATGTGCTTATTTTCAGTTTATGAATATATAAACTTCATGGTTTTAATTTATATTGATAGCTAAAGAAGCCAATGGTAGATTCAACTAAGCCCTTGTTTGTTTTCTTTTAACTCGTCTGGATCCGATTGAAATCATCCGACTTAATTATCTGGATCTGATTCAATATGTTTGTTTTCTAAGTCAGACCTGACTCGCCTGACTCAAAAATATAAGTTAGTGGTTTGTTTCCATGAACCAGCGGTATTTTATTACCTGACGGATCCGATTCAGGGATTAGGTCTGACCCGGGTCTCGAATCAGATCCAACTAAAAAAAAACAAATCGTCTGGCATCTGACTCGGCCCAGTCTGATCCAGATGCCGATCAGCAAAAAAAAAAAAAAAAAAA